>NC_056734.1:832694129-832709129 GCF_019279795.1 Protopterus annectens
ATTAAATAAATGAATAAATAAATATGGATATGCATCTATACAGACATATATATATATATAGACATGTACAAATATGAAATATATCAAATATAAATATAGATTCATATGCGAAAAGTGCATATAGGTAAATGATAAATAAATAAATGAATGAGCCATAGTTAAATCAAAACTTAGCTCCATTCAGCACTACAGAACATTACCTCCGAGAGACCAAAAGAGACCTAATAGAGACTTATGCATTTAATCCCGGAGAATAATGGCCTCTCAACCTAAAAATCCATTCAAGTTCCCTTTGTTCTAAAAGGTTCATATAGTCTCCCCATCTCTTATTGGAATTCACTATCTCTAAGACCCTAAAGACAAAAGTATGACCGTTGTTTACAGAAACATGTTTAGCCAACGCATTAAGCTCATTTTTGCACCTGATGTCATATAAGTGATTGTATATTCTTTGTTTAAGTTTCCTTTTTGTTAATCCTATATAGAAAACAGAGCACATCTGGCAAGTAGCTAGATACACTAACCCCGATGTTTCACAAGAGGCATGAAATCTCGGAGTAAAGGAATAGTTCAAAACCAGGTGTACAAAACTTTGTTGATTTGAGATGTACCTACAATAGTTACATCGTTTGCATGGATAGGTGCCCAATGCTTCTGATGTTCTTATTCTTAAAGGATCAATAAATCTTGAATTCATACATAATAACCTTTTCAAACTTCTGTTATTTCTATAAGTAAAGCCAGGAATGGGACCAATTCAACATAGTTATTATAGGATTCGTACAGATATCACACAGAAAAGTAGGATACAGGTGGGTAACAGATAGTAATGCACACCGGAGTGTAGAGCATTATGCAACTACAGAACATTATTATGGAATGCTCCATTGACCAATAGTTGTGAGAGAGGATTGGGTATGTATTAAGTAAGCTAGTCTGGGTGTTGACCGTTACATATCCAGGTTTTGTTGGATAGGACTTTAGTTGATTTTTGAAGATAGATCTGTTATTTTGCATTCTGATTTTAGGGGGGACAGAATTCCAGATTTTGGCAACTGCATTTGAGTAAAGGCAGTCACCTGACATATATTTCATAGGTTCATAGATTCATAGGTTGGTACTAGGGTATTGGCCCTAGGGCCTATACAAGCCTAACCATAACAATTCCCTGGATATTTCTTCCCACAATATTTACTTCTCTAGACCCCTTTCTAGCAGGGCGACTGACATGATCCCCAGGGTGAACTTCCTATCTCCCATCCAATCATCAAGGTTCCTTTTGAAGAGGGCCAAGGAGGCACTCTGCTTGACATGTATGGGCAGTCTATTCCAGAGTATGGGGAGTCTCTGGGTCAGGAACCTATCCCTCCAGCATATTTTGTTCATTGTGATGACAAGGTTGAGATCCCTGGAGCGTGTGGCTCTGAGGGATTGGGATTTCTTTAAGTGGTGCATGTCCAATAGATCAGGGTTTGACATGGCCTTGTTTGTTAAGCAGAGATCGCCTCTGAGTAGATGATATGCCACAGAGTATAGCTGGAGTTTTTTTAGATGGTCAGGATATGGCATCTGCTTTAGGCCTGTGATTCTTTTAGTGAGGTATTTCTGTGGCCTTTCCAGCTGTTGCAGATGTCTTGTGAGGTACATACCAAACGGGGCATTATACTCAATAATGGGTCTAATGAGGGATGAGTACAGTGGGACAATGACCTCCTTTTTTCTGGATGAAAAGCTCTTAGTGATGAGGTGTGCCTCATAGAAGAATTTTCTGACTGTTGTGGCGATGTGGTTATCGAAAGTGAGGCCACTGTCCACCTGTGTCCCTAAGTCTCTCATCACACTTTTGATGTTTAGTGTACTGCCACCTATGTGGTAATTCATGGGTACATGTTTTTTCCAAAGGGTATAACTATACATTTCTTGGCATTAAGCTTGAGCCCATGGCTCTGGCACCAGGCATCTGTTTCTGTAAGGCCCTTTTGTAGAATATCAATAATGGCTCCAGTTTGCAGTCATCTGCGAACTTTGTTAGCCAGAGTCCTTTAGTGTTGGCCTGTACTTCAGAGAAGTAGATGCCAAACAAGAGTGGTCCCAGGACTGAACCCTGAGGTTCTCCACTTGTCACTTGTCCGGAGCTGGATTTGGAGTCGGCTACTTTTACAGTATGGGTTCTGTCAGTAAGCCAGTTGGCAACCCATCGAGTGACATAGGGATTTATGCCCAGCTTAGTAAGTTTATCTATGATTCCAGAGTGGGGGATAGTGTTGAAGGCCTTGGCGCGGTCCAGATAGGCTGTGTGGACCACCTTACCCTTGTCCACAGCTCTAGAGACTGATTCAAAGAAGTCATTCAGGTTCAGGAGACAAGATCGGCCCTTCACAAACCCAAACTGGGTGGAGTCCAGTGTTTGAAGGTTGCCAATGTCTTTGTTTATAAGTTCCATGATAATGCGCTCCATGCCCTTGCAGATCAGGCTCGTCAGACTGATGGGATGGTAGTTCCCGGGATCCAAGGTGGATCCCCCTTTGTGGAGTGGTATAACTGTAGCTGTGCGCCACTCAGTGGGCATGAAGACTGAGGTGAGGCTATGATTAAACATGACACTTAGGTGAGGTGGCAGTTCATTCTGTAGTTCATGTAGTACACAGCCTGGGATGTCATCTGGTCCCATGGATGCTGTATTCTTAGCTTTGGAGAGGGTGGTTTCTACCTGTGTGGCCGTAATTACTAGAATTTGGCAATCTTTTGTTATTAAGATGGGCCCTTTAGGGGGTGAGAGGGGGATGAAGTTGTCACTAAATCGATCTGCCCGGATATTGGCAATATCCTTGGGATCAGTATATTTAATGCCATTCTGTTGAAGCTCAGAGCAGATCTGAGCATTGCCATTTAGATTCTTGACATAACTATAGAACGCCTTGTGATTGCCTTTGGAATATTTGGCAATTTTATTTTCGTAACTAGCTTTTGAGAATTTTATGAGGGATCTCAGCTTCTTACTGAGGTTGATGAGGGAGTTTTTTGCATCCTGGGATTTTCCTCTTTTCTGCAACAGTTTCTTCCTTCTGTTGTATAGTTTGTTTATAGCAGGGGACCACCAAATTGGCTTACTTTTTTTGGAGGAGAGCATCTTGGTTCTATTTGGGATGGTACGATTCATGCACAAGTGGATGTGCTCGTACAGTGCCTTAGTGTACGATTCTGCAGTCGAACTTTCAGATCCCGTCTGCATGGGAGTCATGAAGTTTATCACTTCTGACTTCAGTAGCATAAAGTTGGCTATGGAGAAGTTTTTTAAGGAGGGTTCCTTACTTTGCTTTTAGATATTTCCACAAGGGCTTTGTTTGTGGATCTAAGTTGGCGGTTGTTATGTAGAGGTTAAGTAGGCCTCATAGAGCTGGTGTTTTATTGGGGTAGTAGACTATTTGATGTGCTACAGTAAGTTGGTTAAAGTTTAGCAAGTTGGTTAGTTCTAGCTAGCCTAATTGCTTCAGAGCTTGACAGTGATAGGACTGACAGGAGTTGGTGGCGAATTTTGCTATTTTGTTATAGCAAGTAGTTTATATATATATATATATATATATATATATATATATATATAGTTACATAAAATCAATATATAACCCAGCCACTGGGTATGCACAAGCCAGTGCATTTCTTTTTGCCAGTTCCAAGCCTGGATAAATGGGGAGGGTTGTATCAGGAAGGGCATCTGGTGTAAAGCATTTGCCAAATGACATATGCAGGCAACAATACAGATTTACATACCGAATCAGTCGAGGCCTGGGTTAACACTGACCACCACCAGTACTGTTAGCCAACAGGGTGCTGACGGAAATTGGGCTACTGTTGGCCGAAGGAGAAGAAGAGGGGGAAGGAATGCCCGAAGGCAGGAAGAGAGGAGAAAGGTTAGGAGAGTGGTAGTGAGAATAGGAGCACTGAATGTTGGCAGTATGACTGGTATAGGGAGAGAGAGAGAGAGAGAGAGCTGATATGATGGACAGAAGGAAGGTTGATATATTGTGTGTGCAACAGACCAGATGGAAGGGGAGTAAGGCCAGGTGTATCGGAGGTGGGTTCAAATTGTTCTATCATGATGTGTATGGGAGGACAAATGGGCTAGGGGTTATCCTGAAAGAACACTATGCCAAGAGTGTCTTGGATGTAAAAACAGCATCAGATAGCCTGATGTTTCTGAAGCTGTAAATTGATGGTGTAATGATGAATGTTGTTAGTGCATATGCTTCTGCAAGTTGGGTGTGCGATGGATGAGAAAGAAAAATTTTGAAGTGAGTTGGATAACTGTATCCAAGGGTAAGAGAGTGGTAAGTGGAGCAGTTTTCAATGGGCATGTTGGTGAAGGGAACAGACAGGATGAGGAAGTGATGGATAGGTATGGTGTTAATGAAAGGAATGCAGAAGGTCAGATGATAGTGGATTTTGCAAAAAGGATGGACATGGCTGTGGTGAATACATATTTTAACAAGAGGGAGGAGCATAGGGTGACATACAAGAGTGGAGGAAGCTGCACACAGGTGGATTATATCCTCTGCAGGTGGGCCAGTTTGAAGGAGATTGGAGATTGTAAAGTGCTGACACGCGAAAGTGTAGTTAGGCAGCACAGAATGGTGGTCTGTAGAATGACGTTGGTAATCAAGAGGAGGAGGAGGAGTGTCAGGGCAGCACCAAGGATCAAACTGTGGAAATCAAAGAAGGGTGACTGTGAGATAAAGTTCATGGAAGTGTTAAGACAGGCACTGGGTGGCAGTGAAGAGTTACCGAACAGCAGGGTAACTACAGCAGAGCTAGTAAGGGACACAGCTAGAATGGTGCTTGGTGTGACATCTGGACAGAGGAAGGACAAGGAGATCTGGTGGTGGAATGAGGAAGTACAGGAGAGTATACAGAGAAAGAGGTTGGTGAAGAAGAAGTGGGATTGTCAAAGAGATGAAGAAAGTAGACAGGAGTATAAAGAGATGAGGTGCATGGCAAAGAGAGAGGTGGCGAAGGCTAATGATAAGGCATATGAAGAGTTGTATGAAAGATTGGACACTAAGGAGGGAGAAAAGGACCTGTACCAATTGGCTAGACAGAGAGACCAAGCTGGGAAAGATGTGCAGCAGGTTAGGGTGATAAAGGATAATGAGGGAAACATGCTCACAAGCGAGGATAGTGTGTTGAGCAGATGGAAAGAGTACTTTGAGGGGTTGATGAATGAAGAGAATGAGAGGAAGAGAAGGTTGGATGATGTGGGGATAGTGAATCTGGTAGTGCCATGGATTAGCAAGGAGGAAGTAATGATAGCTATGAAGAGGATGAAGAATGGAAAGGCTATTGATCCAGATGACAAACCTGTGGACGCATGGAGGTGTTTAGGAGAAATGGCAGTGGAGTTTTTAACCAGATTGTTTAATGAAATCTTGGAAAGTGAGAGGATGCCTGAGGAGTGGAGAAAAAGTGTTTTGGTACCGCCTTTTAAGGATAAGGGTGATGTGCAGAGCTGCAGTAACTACACATGGATAAAATTTATCAGTCACAACATGAAGTTATGGGAAACAGTAGTGGACGTTAGGTTAAGAAGGAAGGCGATGATTAGTGATCAGCAGTATGGTTTCATGCCACAAAAGAGCACTACAGATGCAATATTTGCTCTGAGAGTGCTGATGGAGAAGTACAGAGAAGGTCAGAAGGAGTTGCATTGTGTCTTTGTGGACTTAGAGAAAGCATAGAACAGGGTACCTAGAAAGAGTTATGGTATTGTATGAGGAAGTCAGGAGTGGCAGAGAAGTATGTAAGAGTGGTACAGGATATGTACGAGGGTAGTGTGACAGCAGTGAGGTCTGTGGTGGGAGAGATGGATGCGTTTAAGATGGAAGTGGGATTACATCAAGGATCAGCTCTGAGCCCTTTCTTATTTGCAATGGTGATGGACAGGTTGGCAGACAAGATCAGACAGGAGTCCCCGTGGACCATGATGCTTGCAGATGACATTGTAATCTGTAGTGGGAATAGGCTGAGGAGACCCTGGAGAGGTGGAGATATGCTCTAGAGTGGAGAATAAAGGTCATCAGGACTAAGACAGAATATATGTGTGTGAGTGAGAGGGAGGATAGAGGAATGGTGAGGATGCAGGGAGTAGAGTTGGCAAAGGTGGATGAGATTAAATACTTGGGATCAACAGTTCAGAGTAATGGCAAGTGTGGAAGAGAGGTGAAAAAGAGAGTACAGGCAGGGTGGAGAAGAGTATCAGGAGTGATTTGTGACAAATGAGTACCAATAAGAGTGAAATGGAAGGTCTACAAGAGGGTAGTGAGTCCAGCTATGTTATATGGGTTGGAAACAGTGGCATTGACAAAAAGACAGCAGTCAGAGCTAGACGTGGCAGAGTTATAGATGTTAAGATTTGCACTTTGTGTGATGAGGATGGACAGGATTCTGAATAAGTATATTAGAGAGTCAGCCCAGGTTGGACAGTTTGGAAACAAAGCCAGAGAGTCGAGATTGCGTTGGTTTGGACATGTGCTGAGGAGGGATGCTGGGTATATTCGGAAAAGGATGCTAAGGATGGAGCTGCCAGCTAAGTGGAAAAGAGGAAGGCCTAAGATAAGGTTTATGGATGTGGTGAGAGAGGACATGCAGGTACTTGGTGTGACAGAGCAAGATGCAGAAGACAGGAAGAAATGGAAACAGATGATTCACTGTGGTGACCCCTAACTGGAAGAGCTAAAAGAAAAAGAAGATATGGGTGTCCTAACTTTTGGTCTAAATGCTCACTTGTTCACATCTGTTTAATCAACCACATTTGGTCAATATATGCAACTGGTCAACGCATGTGAGATTGACAATCCTCAGATAATTGCTAAATGCCACACTGCTTCCTATTTTTTTTTACACTGAAGGCCAAGTTATTTCTGCTGTTCCACTCTCGTGATTTTTGAAGTGGTTGAAAGGAAACAGTGTCAGAAATTAAGAACAATGCTCTCAATTTTGTAGTCATCTGCATATTTTGTCAGTGTTGCCAACAATGTCACATCTAAGAAAAAGGTGTGAAAAAAGACAGGTACAGAAGAGAATCTTGTGGGACTCCACTGGTGACTGGCTGTAGTGGAGACAGGAATCCATCTATTCTTACTTGTTGTGTATGACCACATAGCCAATTGGACCCAGGTTATTATGTCTTCATATACTTTGTGCTTCATAGAAGTTCTGATTTGTAGATGATTGCTTTGGTTGACAGGCAGAATTACAGTGTTTTTGGTCAAATGTTCAGTTTATCAAACAGACATTTTGTTGGGTGTATGCCTCACTGAAACAGCTAAAAGGGGTGAGTAGTATGTGTATGCATGTATGTCTACATGTGTCTGTTTGCTAATGTGTATGGGTTAGGGTTAGAGTAAGGATTAGGTAAGGGGATGGATTAAGTGTTAATGGTTGCTAATGTTTAAGGCTAGTGGCTAGATTAGGTTAAGAAGATAGATTAAGAGTGTGTGTGATTGTGAGTGCTTAGGGTTAGGTTAGGTTAGGTTAGGGGATAGATTTAGAGTGTGTGTGTGTGTGTGTGTGTGTGTGTGTGTGTGTGTGTGTGTGTGTGTGTGTGTGTGTGTGTGTGTGTGTGTGTGTGTGTGTGTGTGTGTGTGTGTGTGTGTGTGTATGTGTGTGTGTGTGTGTGTGTGTGTGCGCGTGTGCATGTGATATGAGTGTCCCAACTGTCTTCTGTAGTGGTAGTGTTATGGGAACAGCTTTTTTTTTTTTTTTAAACAAAGATACAGGTTAGAGTTAGGGCCAGGGTTATCATATATTATTAAAGTGGAGCATGGAGGCTTTGCTGGCTGTAATGGATCCAGTAGTCCAAACACTTATACAACCATAAATCGTAGTCCAGCTAATACTAAGACCACAGATATAAATCCATTTCAACCAATAAAGAAAAATGGTGGAGGGATAGATTTATAACAGCATATACCCACTTCTCTGGAACAAACTAACTCGCCAAGTTAAACAGTGTGAGACACTGCCTGCTTTTGAAAAGGATAACAGGTTGGGTATTCATAAAGTCACCCCCTGGTATGACTGGCCTGGCCCTTCTTGAAAATGGAGATAAGGCTTAAGGATAGGTACTGGGAAAGTGGAAATCATCTCCTATGAACCTGTGACATATGACTAAGTCACATGCTTGTATGGAAGCGGAATTAGTGGACCTTATGTGTGTTTAGGCCTGCTTTACTGGTGACTCTTGGGTGACCTGCATGGACTTGCAGTATGTGCGAGTGAAGAAGGAGTATGTGCTACCTTGTCTGTGTCAAAGGCTTTTCAAGTAGGTCTAGAAGACTTTGACAAAAGGTATATGCATGGTATTTCTATACACAGTATATGCACTGGTGAGAGAATTGTAAGACCATAACATTTTTACATGGCCACTTCAAAAATATCAAGCATTCATCTTCATAAATTCTTAACACTTTCATAAATCTACATGGTTTCTCCCAAACAATTCAGTTTCGCACTTGAATAAATAAACATAGCAAAACGGAATGTCTCCTAGACTGGTCACTTATTAACAGTACCACCCACGCTGTCTGGATGCCTTCCAAATAATTTAAGTGACCACAGACCTACCTACTTAAGCCATCATCACCTCAACCCACCCAGAACCATAGTTTTCAAAGTCATACGAAATACCAAAAACTTCTCCAATGAAGCATTCTTAGACATGCTCAATAAATGCAACTGGACATCACTCCATAATCTCCAACTTGACCAGGCTGTAACATACTTCAATGACACATTTCTAGCTATTCTAAATAGCTTAGCACTAACTCGTACATGACGTGTTAAAAGTAAGACACAGTCCTGGATATCAAAAGAAACTATTAGTCTTCAAAAACTAAGGGACAAAACCTGGTTTCAATACCAGAAAACAGAAGACAATAAAACTCTGCTAACATACCAGCAGCTCCGCAATCAAACAAAAAAACAACTGAAACTAGACAAAAAAAATTCTTATACATCCATGCAAAACAAATATTAAAACAATCCCATAAAGTTCTGGCAAGCAAATAACTCCCTCCTTCATCCAGGTAAAGCTACAACCCCAGAACCAACAACCAAAGTGTGAGTATTGCCTCACAAATCAACACCTACTTCGTAAACACCATCCTTTCCTTAATTACAGGGAACAATTCCACCCCACCGGCTCTTCCACCTAATGTTGAAACTAACAACTCTTTTGACCTCAAACCTGTCCCAACGAACACCATAAGAACAATGCTGAAAAAACTGAAACCTTCTTCCTTAGCAGCTGACCAGCTCCCCAGTGAGTACCTCAAACTGTCAGCTGATGCCATAGCTCTGCCTATCTCCATTCTGGTAAATAGGTCTATAGCAGAACAATAAGTCCCAAAATTATGGAAAAATTCCTATATCACCCCTCTACATAAAGGAGGAACATCAACAGAATTAAACAATGACAGACCTATACCCATCCTTTCCCCCTGTATCAAAATTCTGGAAAAATTTAACCACACTCAATTACTACAATACCTGTGTTTGGACTACTGGATCCACAACCTTATCTCTCCCTCCCAACATGGTTTCAGACTGAAACAGCACCACCACAGCCCTAATTAATTTCTCTAATACCATCAACCAACTGAGAAATTCAAACCAGCAAGTAGCATCAATTTTCCTAGACATGTCAAAAGCATTCAACACGGTCTCCCATCAGAAACTCCTTAGTACTCTTACCTCACTAAACCTGTCAAAGACTTCCCTCTCTTGGTTCCTAAGCTACCTTCCTGGCAGACAACAAGCAGTACGATGGAAATCCGAACTTTCACCACTTCTGCCTGTCTCAGTCGGAGTCCCCCAAGGATCCATACTGGGGCCCCTTCTTTTCACCATCTTCTCTAATGATGTAGCTCCATCCACAACATGTGCTAAAATAGGTCAGTATGTGGATAATTCAACTTTAATCTGCTCTGCAGATACCTTACCAGACCTCCAAATAGTAGTCCAACAAGCTTTTAATGATATTGATACCTATCTAAGTAAATCACAACTAATCTTCAACCCCAAAAAGACACAGTTAATGCTATTTACCAGTAGCAAACAAACACCTATCACCTCTTCTTTCACCATTCTCTCAGCAAACAACACAGTCATCCAACCAGTTGAGCATACAAAGCTCCTTGGCGTGACAATTGACAATAAACTCAGATTTGACCAACACAGCCATCACAATTAAGAAAGTTCACATCAAACTTGACTCACTGTACAGAAGCAAGCCGTTCCTCATTGAGGATATCAGACTAGCCATATCTAGAACCTTTCTCCTGTCTATACTCCCATATGCTTTCTCCCTTTTGACCACCTTAAATAAAATCAGACTTAACCAAACTGGAAACTTGCTACAAAAAAATAGCCCGTTTCGCAGCCAATCTTCCCCACCAAACCCACCATTGTATTGCTCTACATAAATTAAATTGGCTTGAGCTACCTAACCTTCTCCATCTCTACCAGCTTAAATTCACACACGATATCATCTCCATCCTGACAGCTGCCCATCCCCCAAGGAACTTGTTGTTCCCTACTCATGCCCATGAAGTCTAAGATCTATAGACAGAAACTTTCTCACAGTAAACAAAGCTAACAACACTCACGGTAAAGCCCTATTCTCAAATCAAATAGCTAAATTATGGAACTCTCTACCCCACACTTTCCAACATACCTGAATCTACCAGTTGCAGACAACTAATATTTGAACATCTATCCATGAACTGGCATTGCTCCTGCACCAAACTTGACTGACAAGATATCTATAACTCTCTCAGCACACTGTCCACTCCTTACCTCATTTTCTCTCTCTCCTCAGTTTATTACTACTCAAAATATATATAAAGGAAATCTCATTTTTTCATAAATATTACTTAAAGGGAGAGTGTCAAAGATGCAGCTCCCAGAACACTTCCTTTTTTTTTTTTACACCAATGCATACTTTAACTAGTATAAAATGCATCTGTCACTATTTCTGCACCTTTCCCAATAGTTTTTTACCAATTTCACTCTTTTTACTCCAGGAGTGTCCCGCTCTCAGTCTGGCTAGCATAGTACCACCCTCAGTGTGACGTTAGCGCACACACCCCTTCCCTACCCTCAGGTCTTTAAATATGACATTTCCCAGCACAATTTCCTTCCCTTGGGAAAAAGAACACAATCCTGTTATGGTTCCGATCCTTTCTTTTACAGAAGTATGCACTCAGGTTGAATAACCTCCTCGGTAAGTTCAAACTTTTATGCGGCGATAATACTTCTCAAATGACAAGAATATTGCTGAATGTCCGCATTTCTGACTCATATTTTAGGTTATTCTTTCATAAAATTGTGACTTTCTGGCAAATTAGTAGCAAACCATTAACCATTTTATTTAAAAAACAATGACAGATGTTTTAGTTTCAGATGTCATATCCTTTATAGACAAAACAGGCTAATACCTGGTATTCTATAAAGTTTCGATGTTTGTAAGTGAAATATTTAAAAAAAAGTTTCCCTATTTTGGCCCTTCGTTCCACTTTTAGTAATAGCTTTGTGCTTTGTCCAGATTTCTTGCTCTAAGAGGTATGAGATGTATGGTGCCGATCTCCGGATGTAACTAACTTCAAGTAATGCAAATCAGACAAAAATGTTGCTGACCCCTAATATTCTGTACAGTAAAGTACCAGTGTACACTATAGCAGCTGTTTGTTGCATTGTAGCTATTTGCTAAACCTTTTTTTCTTTTCTTTTTTATAACTACAGCCGGAGAGCTGAAACAGAAGCGCTCCATGCAGGCAGGTCTACACTGTTCCAACTGGGCTCCCTGGGGGTACCGATCCCTTAATGTAAGTACAGAGATGCTCCCCAGTGTACTGTACATCCCTGTACAGTAGGTCTGTTGTGCGGTCTATACGGCAGCAGCTGTTTACTGCATCTTCGCTATTTGCTTAACCTTTTTTAAACTAAAATGGGAGAGTTGAAACTGAATCAAGCTAATGCAAAACTACAAGTTATGTACTCACCATAACGCTTGATGGATGTGGTCCATCTCACCTCACATTCTTACTCACGGGACTCGGCCAACTTATATTTTTCTAGCACAAAGTCTCTAATTGGCTGGGCTAACCTGGTATCACATGTTGCACTGCTCCACAACCACAGTCAGAAGAGTAGAACACTAACCAGGGCAGCAAAGAAAAAATAACAATACCGAAGGGTACTGAAAACAAATGTCGCCTCCAAATCCTCTAGGAGGGGGGAAGGTGGGTGGGAACGTAAGAATGTGAGGCGAGATGGACCACATACATCAAGCATTATGGTGAGTACATAACTTGTAGATGTTATGTGGTCCAGTCTCGCCTACATTCTTACTCACGGGACAGCGTCCCTAGCACCTCTATACTGGGAGGCTCAATGGAAGATGCTCCCGAGAACAGTGGAACCAAAGGAAGCCCGGCCCCTAGAAGGCACGTCTAATTTGTAATGAGTAATGAAGGTGTGGGGAGAAGCCCACGTGGCCGCAACACAAATTTCATCCAAGGATAGTCTGGAGTAATAAGCTACTGAAGCGGAAACAGCCCTGGTGGAGTCAGCCTTGACGGGGAATGGTAACTGTCTGCCTGCTGACGAATAAACGTAGGAGATGCAGTCAGAAATCCATCTGGAAATTGTAATCTTAGAAACAGGGAAACCTGTTCTATTTTCTGAGAAGGACACAAAGAGTTGGTCAGACTTACGAAGTTGTTTTGTTCTGTGTAAGTAAAAATTAAGCTGCCTGTGTACGTCCAATTGATGAAACCTAAACTCCGCCTTGTTAGAAAATTGAGGAAAGAAAACTGGCAGCTCAATGGACTGATTGAGGTTAATGGCAGAGGTTACCTTTGGAAGGAAGGACGGATTAGGTCGCAAGGAAACCCTGTCCTTATGAAATACTAAATATGGGGATTTGATGGACAACGCTTGAATCTCCGACACCCGTCTGGCTGATGTGATAGCTATTAAGAATGCAGTCTTCCAAGACAGAAATTTTAATTCACAGGTGGCAGCTGGTTCGAAAGGTGATGACGTCAGGGCCTGTAACACAAAATTTAAATCCCATAGCATGATGGGTTCTGACACAGGAGGCCGAAGCAACAAGGTGCCCCTCAAAAAGGCCTTACATAGCTTATGAGCCATGAGAGAAGGTCCGTAAGAGGTATGAAAATTAGAAATAGCGACCAGCTGAACCTTAATGGTAGCAGGAGCAGAACCTGCTGAAAAAGTGTGGATAAAAAATCTAAGACAGCAGGGATGGGGGCTGTGAAAGGATCCAGTCCCTTGGCCTGAGCCCAAATTGAAAATCTTTTCCACTTGCTGGAGTAAATCTTCCTGGTAGAAGATTTATGAGAAGAAGATAAAATGTGTACTACCTCAGGAGAGAAACGATGAAGTCTGACTAAAGATGGAAGTGGAGTAGCCAGGCTGTCAACCTGAGGGTCCGCAGGGAGGGAATGGACTGTCCCGACATGTGTGTCAGCAGGTCTGATGCTGGGTCCAGAGTCCAAGGACTGTCCACTGCATACTGATGAAGAAAGGAGAACCAGACTTGGAGAGGCCAGTGTGGGGCAATAAGAATCATCTTGCTTCCCGAGGAAATGGCTTTCTGGATCACTCTTGGTAGCAGAGGAAACAGAGGGAAAGCATAGAGCAGACCGGGAGGCCAATCGTGGACTAGAGCATCCCTGGGTGACTCCCCCTGTGGGGGGATCAGAGTGAAGTAGTTGCTGCACTTGGCATTGTGGGGATTGGCGAAAAGGTCGCAGCAAGGCTGACCCCACCTGTTGAAAATCTGTTCCGCAACTCGGAGGTTCAGGGACCACTCGTAAGGCATCAGAATAGATCTGCTCAGCCTGTCTGCTATCTCATTGGCCTTCCCCGGAATGTGCGTTTCCACTAGGAACCGTCTGGAAGACACTGCCAACTGCCACACTCGCATGGCCTCTCTGCATAGGGGGTAAGACCTGGTTCCCCCTTGCTTGTTCAGGTACCACACCACAGACATGTTGTCCGAGTGAATTGCAATTGTTCCTAGGGGAAGAGAGCTCTGCAGTGCTTGCAACGCCAGTAACACCGCTCTCATCTCTAGAACATTGATGTGCAGATGTACCTCGTGATCCTGCCAGGTGCCTTGGACCGTCCTGCCAAGATAATGCCCCCCCACCCTATCTGGGAGGCGTCCGGGGTCACTGTGGCAACTGGAGTCATAGGAATAAACGGATTCCCTTTGTTCAAGTTGGTGGAACGCAGCCACAAACAGAGGTCCTGTTTGCACTGATTGGTGAGTAGGATCAGATGGGACAGGGGAAGTTTCTGAAAGGACCATTGGGCAGAGAGGAGCCACTGCAGAAGCCTCATGTGTAATCTGGCCAGGGGCACTAACATAATGGTGGCTGCCATGGATCCTAGGAGCTGTAGAACCCATCTGGCCTGAACCTTCTTGAGGGGTAGAAACGCGCAAACCTGACCCTGCAACACCTCTATCCTTTCTTGAGGCAGGAACGCCCGCATGTGAACGGTGTCTAGCTCTGCACCTATAAATGTGACACGCTGTGAGGGCAGCAAGGCAGACTGTTCCCAGTTCAAGGTAATTCCTAGTTGATGACAAAGGGCAATGGTCTTTTCCCTGGCCTGAATGAGAAGATGCCTGGTGGGGGTGGTGAGGAGCCAGTAGTCCAGGTATGGAAACACTTGGTACAATGAAATCGGCCCCCGACTGGCTCCGGAATAGCACAGTCGGGCAATACATCAGGGATGATGATAGGAAGGCCCGCGAAAGGAATCACGGTCTCCCGAATTGTGAGGGCCTCCTCTGCCCCCAGGGCGTCATCTCCCAGAATAGCTACCCCCTCCTCTGCCTCTGGAAGGGGACTCACCTTGACCAGCAGGGAAAGACTTCTGTGACTTTATTAACCACATTTTCCCTCCCATCTG
>NC_056734.1:832714129-832719129 GCF_019279795.1 Protopterus annectens
TATCTATCCCGGCAGAGTGCAGCCTCCCAAACATCTCTGATGCTCAGGTGAAGGCCGCCCTCTCCAAAGAAAAAAACACTGCTTCCATGGGACCAGATGGTGTCTCGGGTTGTGTCCTACATGAACCCCAAGAAGAACTAATCCCTCAAGTAAAACTGCTGTACAATCTCAGCCTCACTACAGGATATGTGCTCAAACAATGGCGTACAGCAACAGAGGTCCCACTCCACAAAGGTGGCGCCTCTGCAGACCCTGGAAACTATCGCCCCATAAGCCTGACTAGCCTAGTATGCAAGGCTATGGAGAGGATCATCATGGAACTCATAAACAAAGACATTGGGGACCTACAGACACTAGATCCTACCCAATTTGGCTTCGTCAAGGGCAGATCCTGCCTTTTGAACCTGGTGAACTTCTTCGAAACAGTCACCAAGGCCATAGATGAAGGGAAGGTAGTCCACACAGCCTATCTGGACCTCGCAAAGGCATTTGACACAATACCCCACTCGGGCATCATAGATAAGCTATCCAACCTAAATATAAACCCCTATGTCACAAGATGGGTCGCAAACTGGCTCAAAGACAGAACCCACAGAGTCAGAGTTGCTGGAGCCATGTCAGACTCAAAACCGGTCACAAGTGGCGTCCCACAAGGTTCTGTCCTGGGACCTCTCTTGTTTGGTATTTACTTTTCTGAGGTACAGGCCAACGTGGGAGGACTATGGCTCACCAAGTTCACAGATGACTGCAAACTGGGCGCCATAATCGACTCTCCAGCTGACACAAACATCCTTCAAAAATGTCTCGCAAAGACAGATAACTGGTGCCAGAGCCATGGTCTAAAGCTAAATGCCAAAAAGTGCATAGTCATACCCTATGGCAAAAACAATGTGCCCACAAATTACCACATAGGTGGTAACCCATTAAGTACAGAGAAAGTAATTAGGGATCTGGGGACCCAAGTTGATAGCAATCTCTCCTTTGACAACCACTTTGCCAAAGTGGTTAAAAAGACCTTCTACATAGCCCACCTCATCATGAAAGGATTCACATCTAGATCAAGAGAGGTAATCGTGCCCCTTTATTCATCCCTCATCAGGCCCATCATAGAATACAATGCCCCTTTGGGATGTACCTTACCCGACACCTGCAGCAATTAGAAAGACCCCAAAAGTACCTCACCAAGAGGATCAAGGGACTCAAACAGATGCCATATGCTGCTCGGTTAAAAAAACTCCAGCTCTACTCAGTTGCATACCGCCTACTTCGAGGCGATCTATGCCTGACATATAAAGCTATGTCCAACCCAGAATTAATGGACATGCTCCACCTCAGTAAATCTAAATCCCTTAGAGCCACGCGCTCGAGGGACTTGAACCTCAGCACAGAAATAAACAGAACATGCTGGAGGGACAGATTCATAACCCAGAGGCTCCCTTCGCTCTGGAATAGAATTCCAATTCATGTTAGGCAGAGCACCTCACTGACTCTCTTCAAGAAGAATCTTGATGAGTGAATGGGGGATCGTAAGTTTGTCCCGGGGATTACTTCCGTGTCACTATTAGACAGAGGCACAGTAAACTAAACTTTAAAAAGGGCACAGTATACTCAAATCAAGGGGTGGCGTAAGCCAAACACAATCGGGCTAGGCTTATAAATGCCCCAGGGCAGATAGCCTAGTATGAACCTATGAACCAGCATGTATTGGGGCCAGTTTATCACACCAAAACTGTAAGTTAGGACAGGAAGAGCAAATTGTTTTTTAGCTTGGATTTTATGCCTAGATGTTAACACTGTTTTGAGGATTAATTTAATTCTAAAGTATTCCTTACTAAGTTTTATTTGCATTGCTTCATGTTTTACTGTTGATCCTTCAACAATTCCCAAATATTCATACACTACCTCTTGCTCAAGTTCCTTTAGATCACATTCTTGTCCCAAACTGATGTTTTCCTGCTTGAAAGGGTGCATTTGCACACTTATAGTTTCTGCCCAGTGTGGATTGCTCAATATTTGCAAAGGTCTGGATAGCGGTAATGATGGCAGATGCTAAGCCCATAGGTATTAGTTAATTATTTGCAACACAGCAACCCATGTGACATTTTTAAGTGAAGTTATACTTGATAGTAATAATACATACAGCAAATAAAAATGCATTTCAGATTGTTTTGGGAATTTATTCTTTTTATTTCAGAGCAACACATTTTGATATTGCTTATCTACTATAAAATGCACAATCCAGACATGGAATTTGAAACAGTTATGACTTCATAACCTTGACAAAAGTTCTGTGCAATTCTGAAATTGTTCAGTCTCTTGTCTTGTTATGCATGAATACCACATAGTCTTGAGTATGGCTTATTAGAAACATTAACTGCACAGAGCTGACAGTAAACAAACAAGGTTAGTCTGATGTGCTGCTTGTACTTGGACTCTGTAATCGACGGTTTCTTAGAGTATTCTCCTTGAAGGACAGGGGTTGTATTTGGGGTGGTGAGAATGTATGCTGAATCCAACTTAGCAGCTTAATGAATCCAGAATTATAATTATAACCACTGTAAAACATGTATAAGTCTATCTACAGTACCATCCTGCAATTTTTGATTTATTTGTGATTTCAGATCTTATATGAGTATTAGTTGTGGATATTTTATATAATTTTTATTCTCTTTTTGTTCCCAGTGTCAGGGGACAAAGAGGAGGTACAAGTAACAGTTTCACAAGTAAACCATCACTCGGCAGGGGGTTAGAGGTTTTTGCTTATTCCCACCAGCCCCTTCCTATCCAGTAGCCAGAGTGGCACTATCCCCACTATGCCAGACCTGGGCAGGTATATACTTTATTAACCAAAAAGAGCAAAGCGTTGCGGGTCCACAGAGAGAAGTTTATTAACAAAAATAAACCACAGGTTAAGCGCTTTTTATTTTATACATTATACAATTATACAACATATTTTATATCATATACACAGGAATTTTACTAACAAATGCACCAGTATAGGGCATACTTATGTATACACATGTATACACATGTATAAAAATTGTTTTTTACTCATTTCTTCGGTATTTTAGTAGATGAACTGATTGAATTCATTAATTATTTATTTTAGTGGCTTGATATTCATGAGAAGTGGTATTTAATCTTTAGTACTGGTCAACTTTGCACCAATTAATTGAAAGTTCTGATAATTTAAACCTGAGAGTTTTTATGTCATTTGTTCTGATGAAGTCATTCTGTTTGATGAAAGCGCTTAACCTGTGGTTTATTTTTGTTAATAAACTTCTCTCTGTGGACCCGCAACGCTGTGGTCTTTTTGGTTAATCGGTTATATTTCGAGTGCATTGAACACCATTGGTTTGGACCTAGGTATATACTTTATGTTGCAGTGCTCAGAAAAAGTCAATAGCATACATGAGCGCTTTACAGATGAAAAGTCATCATGGTCTCATAACCCTATGCTGAAATCCCAACATTCCTTGCCTGTCTCCTCCAGTCTTCAGACAAATGACAGTGCCCAAGTCATTACAGTGGCAATGACAGAGCCATCCCTTTGCACCTTGGAGCTAGCGTAAGTAGTGATTCAGTCTCCTGTTGAGGTACAGGGCAGTAAATCTGAATAATGTTTAACTGAACCTGGGTCAGTAATTTACTTCTACTGAAATGCATCAGAGTTGAAGAGAATTGCAATTCATAACCATATAAATTGTTCTTTTATATATATTTATTTATTTATTTATTTATTTTATTTTACATTTGTTGACCGGGCTGGTCTAGCTGGATACATATCCTTTTTCAGTAGAGGCCCGGGGAGAAAAGCTCCAACATAATACGCTAAGAGAATAAAAACAGACAGAGAAAAATTGAACATACAGAGAAAAAATTTTATACTTTTAACATAGGTATAAATGAGTACATCAAACACCATGTGTGAGTAATTCACCATTCATACGCGGAGGAGGTAGGTTGGGGAGGGAAAGCTAGAGGAGGAGATACTAGTCTACCAGGGAGTGATGAGTCTAGTGAAGTGGTTGTTGTCTAGGTTTAGTCTGGTTTAGGGCAAGGACATAACCAGTGTGATTTCAGGAATTGGCTGAGGTTAATTTTAAATAAGTTAAGCGAGGTTATACTTCTTAAATTGTTTGGAAGTGAATTCCAGGTTTTCCCTATGGAGTTGGCATAGATGGCATCACCGCCAGAGTTCTTAGATATGATGGTTTTTATTTGAACACTATTTGCTGAACGGAGGCAATTAAGGTTTGAGTAGGGTGGAAATACTTTGCTCAGAGCAGGGACTCTGTCAGGTTGGTTAATTATTTTAAATACTTCCGTGAGTTGGGAGAATTTGAGAAGATTGGGCAGTTCAAGCCAGCCAAGTTTGCTTAGGTTAAGGCAGTGATGGGTACGGTAGGGAGTTCCAGTTATAAATCTAGCTATGTGATTATAGGCAACGGAGAGCATGTTGAGTTTGCGCTTATTGAGGAAAGATAGGATAGGGGAAGCGTACATGAGGGTAGAGAGAAGATGAGTTCGAGCAATGGTTAGTTTGGCATGAGGGGTCAGAAAATTCCTAATACGATACATTGAACCGAGTTTTTTATTAACTGTCCTGATGGTATTGCTAATGTGAGTGTCAAATTTCAGCCTGTGGTCAATAGTTACTCCTAATAGTTTAGTGTTGGGAACAGGCTCTATGATGGTCCCGTTGGTAGATTTTACATGGAATGAGAAATTGTTAGGAGATAGAGGTTCATTACCTAGGGGAGTGGCTGCTGAGGGGAAAAATAGCAGCAACTTGGTTTTTGCGGGATTAAGTAGTAGTTTCAGTTCAGTGAACCAGTTTTCGATTTTCGTGAAACAGTTCTGGGTTTTATTTGGAGTTGTGAGAGGCACATGTCAGAGCAGATCAGGGTAGAGTCATCTGCATATTGAATGCAGGTGGCTTTGGGTATAACTAGGTGAAGATTGTTGATGAAGACTGAGAAGAGGAGGGGACCAAGTAT
>NC_056734.1:832721629-832894129 GCF_019279795.1 Protopterus annectens
TAGGAAATCTCCAAACTCTGGACCCCATGCAGTTTGCCTTTGTGAAAAGGGAGATCATGCCTGCTCAACCTGGTTTACTTCTTTGAGTCAGTTGGACAGGTCAAGGTAAGCTGTGTGAACAGTCTTACCTTCATGCAATGCTATGGTGACTCTCAAAAAAGTCCACCAGATTTAATAGGCATGACTTTCATTTAACAAAGCTGTACTGTGATGGGTCCAGCATTTGCAGGTTACCTACATCCTCATTTTTTACATGCCTTTACATATGAAACTAGTCAAGCTTATGGATCAGTAATTTCCTGAGTCTGTGGATGGCCAGTCCTTATGTAGGGGTACAGCAGCTGCAGTCTTCCACTCCTCACTTGCTTAGAGAAAAACAGCTCTTATACTCACTTTCCTCACTTGTCTAGAGGAAAGTATTTTTTTTATTCAGGCATGTCAAGGGTCAGCTCCCTGTGTTCTCTCCTGTCTATCTGATGAATCTGGGCATCTTGAGGCAATGTAGCAATTGCCTCATGTACACAAGCAACCCTCTCCTCCTACCACCCAACACCACAACCTGTGAGAGATGCACTTATCTAGTCAAACTGGAGGTAAAGCTCTCTCCAACCAAGACTGAACTTGACATTCAAGAGGAGAAGGTAAACACTTGCACCACACCACACTCATTACATAGTCCCACTAAACCTACACCACCAAAATCCACACACAGAAACACAAAAACATTTGTGGAGGCTCTCAATAATAATCTGCTCAAGCAACAGACACCTCCAAAGCAGAAACGCGAGCAATCTCCACCCCCCAACATGACCCAAATGACACATAGCCCACAGACTCAGTGTGCCAATAAACCACAGCCCATAATGGAAAACAATGCAACCAGCACACTAGTCATAGGTGACTCTATAGTCTGGCACACTGATGTCCCACTCACCAGGCTAAACAAGGAGAAGGTTACTGTCAGCTGCCTGTTGGGTGCCAGGATCTGCCACATAACCCACGCACTCAGGTCACTCCACAAGTACAAATATGACTCTGTCATTGTCCATGTTGGTGTGAACGACCTGAGATGTACCTCCCTGGACTACATGAAAAGAGACATGGAAGAGCTCTCCAATCTTGTAGCCCAGGCAGGTATGATCCTAGCCCTGAGTAGCATCCTGCCATCACCCAGAATGATACCGCAGTACAAGGACAAAATGATTGACTTCAGCAATTGGCTAAGCTGCTTCTGGTGTCATTCTAAGGGGATCCAGTATCTGTCTTCCTGGGACGACATGGCCAACAGACCACGATGCTTTGCCAGAGATGGCCTGCACCTGTCGCCCCTGGGATTCCAGATACTGGCTAAGGGTCTTGCCGCCCCTAGAGTGCCCTTTTTAGGCAAGGTTCAAATGACAAATTTACCACCATAACAGGAACAGGCAAGCAAAAACTGAGGGTAATGCTACTCAATGCTAAAAGTCTAAATCTCAAATGCACTCAACTCAAGGCACTCCTTAAAATGGAAAACATCAATATCTGTGCAGTGACTGAGACCTAGTTCAAGGCTCTAGACAGCACTCCTGCATTACCAGGCTATAACTCATACCACACATTTTGGCCATCTAACCTGGACCAAAAGACCAAAGGCAGAGGTGTGTCCATATTCATTAAGGATATCCACACCTCCAGGCTAGTTGCGCAGCAAAATGCATCCGAGGTTATCCAAGTGCAACCAACTCTGGGCAAAACTGCAATCCAAACTGTAGCTTGCTACAGATCCCCCACATCATCTTCTTCTTTCGGCTGGTCCCATTAGGGGTCACCACAGCAGATCATCTGTTTCCATTTCTTCCTGTCCTCTGCATCTTGCTCTGTCACACCAACCACCTGCATGTCCTCTCTTACCACATCCATAAACCTTATCTTAGGCCTTCCTCTTTTCCTGTTACCTGGTAGCTTCATCCTTAGCATCTTTTTCCCAATATTTTCAGCATCCCTCCTCAGCACATGTCCAAACCAACGTAATCTTGCCTCTCTGGCTTCCTCTCCAAACCTTCCAACCTGGGCTGACCCTCTAATATACTTATTCCTAATCCTGTCCACCCTCGTCACACCCAGTGCAAATCTTAACATCTTTAACTCTGCCACATCCAGCTCTAACTCCTGCCTTTTTGTCAGTGCCACTGTCTCCAACCCATATAACATAGCTGGTCTCACTACCCTCTTGTAGACCTTCCCTTTCACTCTTACTGGTACTCGTCTGTCACAAATCACTCCTGACACTCTTCTCCACCCAATCCATCCTGCCTGTACTCTCTTCTTCACCTCTCTTCCACACTCACCATTACTCTGAACTACTGATCCCAAATATTTAAACTCATCCACCTTCACCACCTCTACTCCTTGCATCCTCACCATTCCTCTATCCTCCCTCTCATTCAAACACATATATTCCGTCTTAGTCCTGCTGACCTTCATTCCTCTTCTCTCTAGAGCATACCTCCATCTCTCCAGGGTCTCCTCCACCTGTTCCCTACTTTCACTACAGATCACAATGTCATCTGCAAACATCATAGTCCATGGGGACTCCTGTCTGATCTCGTCTGTCAACCTGTCCATCACCATTGCAAATAAGAAAGGGCTCAGAGCTGATCCTTGATGTAACCCTACCTCCACCTTAAACGCATCCGTCACTCCCACTGCAGACCTCATCGCTGTCACACTACCCTCGTACATATCCTGAAACCACTCTTACATACTTCTCTGACACTCCCGACTTCCTCATACAATACCACAACTCCTCTCTAGGCACCCTGTCATATGCTTTCTCTAAGTCTACAAAAACACAATGCAACTCCTTCTGACCTTCTCTGTACTTCTCCATCAACACTCTCAGAGCAAACATCGCATCTGTAGTGCTCTTTCCCGGCATGAAACCATACTGCTGATCACTAATCATCACGTCCCTTCTTAACCTAGCTTCCACTAATCTTTCCCATAACTTCATGCTATGACTGATCAATTTAATCCCTCTGTAGTTACTACACCTCTGCACATCACCCTTATTCTTAAAAAGCAGTACCAAAAAAACTTTTTCTGCATTCTTCAGGCATCGTCTCACTTTCCAAGATTTCGTTAAAAATCTGGTTAGAAACTCCACTGCCATTTCACCTAAACACCTCCATGCTTTCACATGTATATCATCTGGACCAACATCCTTTCCATTCTTCATCCTCTTCATAGCTATCCATACTTCCACCTTGCTAATCCACTGCACTTCATGATTCACTATCCCTGCATCATCCAATCTTCTCTCCCTCTCATTCTCTTCATTCATCAACCCCTCAAAGTACTCTTTCCATCTGCTCAACACACACTCCCCGCTTGTATGTTTCCCTCATTATCCTTTATCACCTTTACCTGCTGCACATCTTTCCTAGCTCGGTCCCTCTGTCTAGCCAATCGGTACAGGTCCTTAACTCCTTCCTTAGTGTCCAACCTTTCATACAACTCTTCATACGTCTTATCCTTAGCCTTCGCCACCTCTCTCTTTGCCATGTACGTCATCTCCTTATACTTCTGTCTACTTTCTTTATCTCTCTGACAATCCCACTTCTTCTTTGCTAACCTCTTTCTCTGTATACTCTCCTGTACTTCCTCATTCCAACACCATGTCTCTTTGTCGTCCTTCCTCTGTCCAGATGTCATCCCAAGCACCTTTCTAGCAGTCTCCCTTACTAGCTCTGCTGTAGTTATCCAGCTATTTGGTAACTCTTCACTGCCACCCAGTGCCTGTCTTAACTCATCCCTGAACTACACCTCACAATTACCCCTTTTCAATTTCCACCATTTGATCCTTGGTGCTGCCCTTACACTCCTCCTCTTCTTGCTCACCAACGTCATCCTACAAACCACCATCCTATGCTGCCTAACTACACTTTCCCTGGTCACCACTTTACAGTCTCCAATCTCCTTCAAACTGGCCCTCCTACATAAGATATAATCTACCTGTGTGCATCTTCCTCCACTCTTGTATGTTGCCCTATGCTCCTCCCTCTTGTTAAAATATGTATTCACCACAGCCATGTCCATCTTTTTCGCAAAATCCACTACCATCTGACCTTCTGCATTCCTTTGATTAACACCATACCTACCCATCACTTCCTCATCCCCTCTGTTCCCTTCACCAGCATGCCCATTGAAATCTGCTCCAATCCCCACTCTCTCACTGTTGGGTACAGTCATCACCACTTCATCCAACTCACTCCAAAACTTTTCTTTTTCATCCATCGCACACCCAACTTGTGGAGCATATGCACTAACAACATTCATCATTACACCATCAACTTCCAGCTTCATAAATATCACTCTATCCGACACTCTTTTCACCTCCAAAACACTCTTAGCATACTGTTCCTTCAGGATAACTCCTACGCCATTTCTCCTCCCATCCACACCATGATAAAACAATTTGAACCCACATCCGATACACCTAGCCTTACTCCCCTTCCATCTGGTCTCTTGCACATACAATCAATCTATCTTCTGTGCATCATATTGGCTAACTTTCTCCCTATACCAGTCATACTGCCAACATTCAAAGTTTCGACCCTCACTACCACAGTCCTAGCCTTTCTCCTCTCTTCCAGCCTTAGGGCATGCCTTCCCCCTCTTCTCCTCCTTCAGCCAACAGTAGCCATATTTCTGCCAGTACCCTGTTGGCTAACAGTACTGGTGGCGGTCGTTAACCCGGGTCTCGACCGATCCGGTATGTAAATATTTACTGCTGTCCGCATGAATGTTTTGGCAAAGTTTTACGCCGGATGACCTTCCTGACGCAACCCTCTCCATTTATCCAGGCTTGGGACCGGCACAAAGAAATGCACTGGCTTGTGCATCCCCAGTGGCTGGGTTTTACTACAGATCCCCCACCATGCCCCAGAATTCCCACTCCTCTTTTCTTGATATACTGGAAAATATTAGGGTTCAACCAAACACCCTAATAATGGGTGATTTCAACTACCCCACCATTAACTGGAAAAACTACTCTTGTACCAACTCCTTCGATGAACACTTTCTGGAATTCATAAATTCCAATGCCCTGGATCAACTTATCCACACCCCCACCAGGGGCAACAATATCCTAGACCTAGTCATTACTAACATGAGTGACCGGTGTTCCACACTTGAAGTCAACTCCTCGTTGGTCCGATCCGACCATAAGCTAATCATCCTAGATATCCGCATCCCGCCCCAACCACCATTAAAGAAACCACTGTAAAAGATTTCTCCAAAGCCAAATTCATGCTTCTTAAGACAGAAGTGGCGAACTTCATGACACCTATGCAGATGGACAATGCAGTTACGATTGCTGAATCCTACACAAATGCACTCTATAAGCACTTACACGAGTGCATGGATCATGCTATCCCAAACAGAACCAAGACGTTATCCTCCAAAAAAAGTAAGCCAATCTGGTGGTCCCCTGCCAAAAACAAACTCTACAACAGAAGGAAGAAACTGTTACAAAAGAGAGTAAAATCCCATGAGTGGAGGAGCTCCCTGGTCACCCTCAGTAAGATGCAGAGATCCCTTATAACATCCTCCAAAGCTACCTACGAAAACAAAATCATCACTGATTCTAAGGGCAACCACAAACCATTCTATAGTGATGTCAAGAATCTCAATGGCAACACCCAGATCTGCTCTGAGTTACAGCACAATGGCCCGAAAATTACAGAACCAACTGATATTGCCAACATCCTGGCAGATTGGTCCAGTGCTAACTTTACCCCCCTCTCACCCCCTAAAGGGCCCATATCTATACAGGAAGAATGCAGAGTCCCTGTAATCACATCTATGCAGGTAAAAGTTGCGCACTCTAAAACCAAAAACACAGCATCCATGGGACCGGACAACATCCCAGGCTGCATTTTACACAAACTTCAGAAGGAACTGGCTCCCCATCTAAGTACAATGTTTAGTCATAGTCGCAAGTCAGGCTTTGTGCCCACTGAATGGCGCACAGCAAAAGTTATCCCACTCCACAAAAGGGAGCCAGCACTGATCCTGGGAACTAGTGCCCTATTAGCCTGACGAGCCTGGTCTTTACATCTCTGCTTCAGAAGTGTAGAGATTTTGTAGTTTTCTTTTGGTTTTAAGTTTTGGACTCAAATAGTAATTTAATGAATACTAACTTAATTTGGATGAGATACTCACATTTTGAAGTTTTGCTGTGTTCCATTTTAGCATCACTGCTTCTGTGTGCACGTGTCAGTCCTGCTCTAGTAGACAAGACAGCATAACAAGGCAAGCAATGTAGCATACCCATAACAAAATGTTTGTGACAGAAGTGGCATGCATAGCTGTGAATAAGATAGGCACACAAGTAAGGTTATTTAATAAATACAATTACATTTTCCAACTTTAAGACACATTTTTCAGTTTTATTAATTGCAGTCCTAATATATATGTGTGCATTTGTGTCTGTATATGATAAGGTGAACATTTATTTATTTATTTTATTTATTTATTACATTTGTTTACCAGGTCATGTCCGACTGGGCCAGGGGCCCATTTTCAGCAGAGAACCGGGGAGAAATTCTTTGAAGCTGTACTGCATGCTGTTTGTACTGTATCCCACAGCTGCTGTGATATATAAGAAAAATGTCAGGGAAGGTTCTGGATTTTTAATGCAAGATTTTGCCTGCTACTTTTTCTTAATTGGACCATCTTATCATAGCAACCATAGAAATGCAAGGCTATTAGAGTAGAGGACACGTGTGCCTTGTTAATAACCGCAGTTCTAATAACCTTTTCAAGGACAGTAAGGCCTGTTAAGTTCTGGACTGTATTTTAAGGTACCCATCTAAATGTCTAACTTATGTTTGAAGGCAGACAGGGAATTACACTGCTTGACATCCAAAGATAGAGTCTATTCCAGAACAAGGGGAAGTGCAAGGTGTTCTACTCATTCCCTGATGTAGATTCCAGTTTCTTGTTCTAGTGTTGGCTGTACTGTTTACACACTGAGAAAAAAGGAAGTCTCAGATAATGGAAACCCTGAAGGCAAGAAAACAAGGCATAAATCTCCCCTCAAGAGCCCATATGAAACTGAGTATAAGGAGAGTGACTCCAGCTTCTACCGATAGACAAGATTTTTGAAACCAGATATTTGTTTTGTTAGGAATATCTATGGTATTTTTTTTTTTGCTGTATCTAGTGAGATACATGTCAAAGGGTACCTTATATCCTATGGTTGGTCTAACCATGTCAGAGTACAGGAGAATGGTAATACAGGGCCTTGAGGTGATCTGTGTAGGACAGGGTATTTATATCCTGGAGAGTACAGGAGAATTGTAATATAGGGCCTTAAGGTGATCTGTGTAGGACAGGGTATTCATACCCTGGAGAGTACAGGAGAATGGTAATACAGGGCCTTGAGGTGATCTGTGTAGGACAGGGTATTCATACCCTGGAGAGTACAGGAGAATGGTAATACAGGGCCTTGAGGTGATCTGTGTAGGACAGGGTATTCATACCTTGGAGAGTACAGGAGAATGGTAATACAGGGCCTTGAGGTGATCTGTGTAGGACAGGGTATTCATACCCTGGAGAGTACAGGAGAATGGTAATACAGGGCCTTGAGGTGATCTGTGTAGGACAGGGTATTCATACCCTGGAGAGTACAGGAGAATGGTAATACAGGGCCTTGAGGTGATCTGTGCAGGACAGGGTATTCATACCCTGGAGAGTACAGGAGAATGGTAATACAGGGCCTTGAGGTGATCTGTGCAGGACAGGGTATTCATACCCTGGAGAGTACAGGAGAATGGTAATACAGGGCCTTGAGGTGATCTGTGTAGGACAGGGTATTCATACCCTGGAGAGTACAGGAGAATGGTAATACAGGGCCTTGAGGTGATCTGTGTAGGACAGGGTATCCATACCCTGGAGAGTACAGGAGAATGGTAATACAGGGCCTTGAGGTGATCTGTGTAGGACAGGGTATTCATACCCTGGAGAGTACAGGAGAATGGTAATACAGGGCCTTGAGGTGATCTGTGTAGGACAGGGTATTCATACCCTGGAGAGTACAGGAGAATGGTAATACAGGGCCTTGAGGTGATCTGTGCAGGACAGGGTATTCATACCCTGGAGAGTACAGGAGAATGGTAATACAGGGCCTTGAGGTGATCTGTGTAGGACAGCGTATTCATACCCTGGAGAGTACAGGAGAATGGTAATACAGGACCTTAAGGTGATCTGTGTAGGACAGGGTATTCATACCCTGGAGAGTACAGGAGAATGGTAATACAGGGCCTTGAGGTGATCTGTGCAGGACAGGGTATTCATACCCTGGAGAGTACAGGAGAATGGTAATACAGGGCCTTGAGGTGATCTGTGTAGGACAGGGTATTCATACCCTGGAGAGTACAGGAGAATGGTAATACAGGGCCTTAAGGTGATCTGTGTAGGACAGGGTATTCATACCCTGGAGAGTACAGGAGAATGGTAATACAGGGCCTTGAGGTGATCTGTGTAGGACAGGGTATTCATACCCTGGATTCTCCTGGTAAACAACCTTTGAAGGCACTCCAACTGCTACAAGTGCCTGGATAGGGACATGCCAAAGGGGGCATTGTACTCAATAATGGGTCTGATAAGGGCTGAATATAGTGGCACTATAACTTCCCTGGACTTGGATGCCATACCTTTGCTTATGTGTTTGGTGTCTAAATGGCTAAGTGTTGGTCAAAGGCCAGATTACTGTCTATATATGTTCCCAGATCTCTAACTATCTGTTCAATTCATAGGGGTGTTGGTAATCTCCAAGTGTAGCACCTCACACCAGCCCTGTGGAGGCAGCAGCAGTATTATTCAACAGTGTGCGGACTGGAAGTTAATTAGTATTCAGCATCTGTGCCGAAAGCAACCCAAATGACATTAATGTAATGTTGTATTAGGGACATAAAACTTCATTCAGTACCAAAATGGAAATGTTTTCTTAGGGGCATAAAACTAAAATGCCTGCAGTAAATCACATTTCTGTCAGTCAATCGGGCAGAGTTCACATCATTTCTTTAAATGATACGGCTTTAAGGACATGTGCTTTCAAGGAAGCGATGGGTGTGGGGGGAGCAGCACCGCCACAAGGGGGTTCAGGATGGCTTGCCCCCCTGAAAAAGGAGAAAAAGTAAGAATTTATCATAGGATGGAGTTCGTTGTGATACTGAATATTTAGCAGTTTACACAAAGTGACATGCAAATTTGCATGTCTGTCAGTCTTCCTGGATATCCCCGCCCATTTGGTGTGCCAATCAATGACGGCACACCCAAAGCTGCGCAGAACTAACTGCGAGGTACTACACTTGTAGATTACTGGGGTGTTTTATCAATGGAGTAATTAGCTTGAGTGGACAATTTCCCAAAGGCACTAAAATACATTTCTTTGTGTTGAGATGTAATCCTTGGCTTTGGCACCGGTTTGTCAGTATCTTTAGCTTTATTGACAGTATCAGTAAGTGCTAGAATGCAGTGTGAGTACTATGGGAGGTATGGAACCTGTGTTGTGTGGGAGATAGGAGTTCTTCCTGCAGGAGATGGCTTAGCAGTTGTTTCTGAGTACATTTTTCAGGTATTTCAGAGAGGGTAGGCTCAGCATAATGGTTAAGTTCTTCACCTCATAGATACAAAGTACAGGGTTTGATGCTCACCTCTAGTTATTGGTTAAGCTTAAAATGGCGCTTTAAGGCAATTAGCCTACTACTCCCCTATGAAGCTAAGATTACTGTAGGTCTAAAGTTAGTGATGTCTGTTGAATTCCTCGTTTGTGTAGAAAGATAATGTGTGATTTTTAGAGAGGGGGAACATGGGATTCCTGGACTGGCTTATTTATAAGGATTGATACAGGATAAGCAATGCTTTTGGCTGCTATTTTAAGGTACTCGCTTGGAAGGTTATCAGATGAACTTGCCATGGTTTGAGTCTAAGAGTTGTCTTATATATGATGAGGGCACATGTCTGAAGGTGAAAGTGGACTTAGTGATATGTGGCTTTTGGGCAGGGGAAGGATTAGGTGTGGGGATCCTTGGTTAGGGATGCAATAATATGTATGAAATAAGAGTTGAATTCTATTACAGTTTTGAGTGTTGAGTTGGAGAGGGATTATGGTTGAATTTTTGGCCAGGATGTAGGATTTCTTTAATGGTTAACCAGAATGTTTGGGGTTGTGTTGACGACTGCTCTGAATGTTGCTGTAGTATAGTTTTTGTCTTCTTTATTTCCCTTTTTAGTACAGATGTGGAGCATTCTGAAGTTTTCAAGATATGGTGATGATTTGTATTTCTGACATTATTTCCGCATTTTTTTTATCCTGCAGTAGCATTCTACTCTTTCTGGGTAGCCAAATCTCATTATTTGTTTTTTAGTCTCTTCCGTTTAAGAGGTAAAAGGCTGTTTAGGAAAATTGCATTGAATTAATTTACAGTATCCTCTAAGGGGAGGATTTTTAGGATTGCCAGTTAATAGATGAAAGGATGGTAATGAACATGTTTGGGTTAAACTTAGGTTGTGTGTTTTTTGTAAGCATAACATTTAGGTGGCTGTGTGAGATGTCTGGTTTAATTTCTTCAAATATTTTGGGTTTCTAAAACCATTAAGGGAATAGACCCATTCCTAAGTCAGGTTATGACTGAAGTTCATGGAATTAGTATTGTTTCAATCTTGTATAGCCAAAAGTTCATGTCACAACACCCATAATGGGCCCAGATATGACTCTTGCAATTCATACAGAGTTACATGTATTGGCAGCATATCAACATATGATTGTGGATTCTTTTTTAGACCCACTGTCCTACTACTACTATTGTTTGGGTATCTTGCATCCATGTTGCTGTAATTTCTGCCTGAAAATCTTGATATTTTATGAGTTTGTGTCTTGCTGTACATGAGACACTAATTGCAATGTGTAGCAATTTCAATGGTCAATGCTATTTTTGTCATTTTTCATGTGCTATATCAGGTTTATTTTGCATCTAGTTTTTGAACTGTTGGTAATGGGTGATCCCATCTGATGTACCTTTCAAGATTCACTATCATGCTTTGTGGTTCACGTTCCCAATGCTTCTTGGCTACTTCTGTGTTTCAGTGTTTGCACAATCCTTAATGGAACAAGCTTGCCACATTATTGTGCCTTTCAGTGTACAGGCCCTCTGTCATCAGTGTATCACACCCAGCAACAAGGTGTGTGACTATTTCCAGTTCTTTTTTATATAATTTACAATTGTCTGCTTCGCCTGCATGTTCAATGGACTTTGTAAACCAACTTGTTATGTAATCCACTATCCTGGGCTGCCATTATTAGCCTTTCATCCTTCAGTTTCAACTCACGTCTCCTTATCCATTTTTATGTCAAATTCTTATCGATGTGAGGTTATTCCATGCGATCTGTTATTTTGACACATTCAGTTGCTGTCTGATTTTTGTCCCACTTGCCATTTGAATGCTTCTACTAAACTAAGCAGGGAGGTCATCTTGGACTTCCTCTTCTTATGTTTTAAAACTTTCACTATGTTTGGATCTGATGAGATCAATAGATAAACCCACTGACTGTAGATCTATACATGTAATCAATTTTGAGGCGGCCCACACCTCCTTCAGGATGTGGAATATATAATCTTGGTCTACATTGATTTTTATATATTATTTGGTTAAGTGTAAAACATTTTACTGCTGTTCTGTCCAACTGATCCATTACCTTTTGGGGCCAGTCAATCACACCAAAACATTAAGTGAAAACAGGAAGAGAATGTTGGTGTAAAGTTTTGACTATATTCTTCGTGTTTCACTGTTGCAGTCATCACTTGTGGATTATCCCTGCTGGGTAGCCCTCGGTTGGCCCGAATACCAGATTAAAGCTTTTCCCCTGCGCTGGCTGCTGTCACCTGTGGACTGACATCCAGTCGTCAGTGGTATAAGGGAGAGCAGCCGGCAGCATTACATTAGTCTTTCTTGCCATGGAGCCCAAAGCAAAAGCAGTTTGCGTGTGTGCTGGTCAATCATTGCCAGAGTAGAAGTTGCCTCTGAAAATGATTAAAGCTAAGTACCCCACTGGGGACCTTTTTCTTGCACTAACCGATGTCCAAAAAAGTCAATAATTGTCTCCGCTGTGAAAAACAAATACCACACAGAGAATTCCATACCTTGTGTGTTACTTGTCTAGCCCCAGACCACGACGTACACAGTTGTCAGTTCTTCGCACTTTTCAATTCTAGGACTATTCACTGTAGAGCTGAATTTGTAGCCAGGCATTTCCGAAGTTGTTCCTCGGATTACAAAATGGCATCCATCGGTTAGCAGTCTGTGGATATTCCCAAAAAATGAAAAGATAAAGAAAGGGACAGACCACACAAACTTAAGCCTTCTGATGACCCATCCCAGAAGCACATCGTCAGTTCTCAGGAATTCAGTGGGGCGCATTCGCAGCCCCTGATGCCAGACTCGTTTCCTTCACAGGCCTCTACCAAGACCCTTTCAGAGTCTGGTATGCCGCTGGGGAATGCTTCATCATCTGATCCCTCGGTTGTCTCCACTTCGATTGGGTACGGAGCCACTACGCAGGCACCAGCTTCTAAAGAGGTTCTTCGCACAACCGATTCAAGACAAAAAACGATGTCTTCACCTCCGACTACCGCATCCCAATGACAAATGGATTTATTAAGGTCTAAAAACAAGACAACTCCTAAGCAACTGGTCTGTAGTTGCCATCTTCCTCTTCCTCCACCGCCTCAGATGCAGTTACTGAAAATGGCGGAGGACCTCATCACTTTCATCAGGGGTAGCCATACCACTCCTTCTAAAATAAAAAGGAATACTTCCCCTGAAGTTCACATAGAATTGGATTCTGAAATTTCAGACTACCTTGATTCAGATGAGGAACAACAATCTCTCACCTCCTTTGAGGATTCAGATGCAGAAGAATCCATTCCTTCTGCATCCCCCCCCCCCCATGGATTTTTCATTTGGGGAACCCTACACACTCTCAGACAGCATTTCCACTGGGAAGCCCAAGATTATCCTCAGTCTAAGAAAAGACTAAGAGAATTTCTAGACCTTCATCAGAACAGACCCTTGGCCAACCCTTCTATTCTGGACATGGTGAATGATGTTTTCAATGAATCTAGCCTCACCCTTGATGCCCTACCCCCTGCTCCTAGAAAACCTGACAGGTACTACAGTGTGCCTGATTCCCACAAATTTTTGTTTAAAAACCCTGCAGCAGACCCAGAGGTCATCACACAGGGGCCCAAAGGGGCCAAGGCTAGCTCATCTAAAAAACCAATTCCCTCTGACAAGCACTCAAGAGCTCTAGACAGATGTGGTAAGAAAGCACACACCTCCTCAACTTTAGCTATTAGAGCTCTTAACTGGCAGTTTCATATGCTAAAATATCAACAGCACACCTTGGAACTTATGAAATAAAAAAAAAATCATCTTTACCTGACAAGAAGTTAGCAGATCTTCTGCACTCTACTTCTCAAGTAGCTATTGTGGATTTGATGCACTAGAAGCCTCAAGTAGGGCCACTGTGGCAGGTTCAGTCATTAGGAGGCATACATGGCTAAAAGAACAGCCACTGCCTGATCGTGTAAAATTACTACTTGATGCCCTACTTGATAAAGTCAGTTTGTTTGGATCAAAAGCAGAGGAGGTCATCAAAAAGATGGAGGATAAAGCTATATCTATGCAAACAGTAAAATACTTCCTCCTAGATTCAGCAGAAACTTTCCCTCTAAGCACTGGTCTTTCCCAGCCCCCAATGGACAGGTTCAAGGGAGGCCTCGCAGGGACAGACCAGCTAGACCGCAAAACCAAGGCCAGAGAAAAACTAAGCAGTGGCCCTCCACCACTCCCACAGCAGGGAGTTCTAATCCACTCACTACTCTAAGAACTAGCAATGACTCTCACTCCACCTCCCATCAAAGGATAACAGGAAGGCTATCTCTTTACAAACAAAATTGGCTGTCTGTAACAAAGGACCAATGGGTTTTACAAATAATTTTCCAGGGCTACAAACTTACCTTCCAACAAGTCTCAACTTATCAGGATACCCAAATCTACCTTCAAATCAGTTGACAGAAGCATTAAAACAAGTGCACTTACTCCATGTCCAAGGGGCAGTGCAGCCTGTACCACAGGAGCAAGCAGGAAAATGATTTTACTTCAGACTGTTCCTAGTGCCAAGGAAAGAAGGCACTTGGTGACCCTTCCTCGACCTGTCCACTCTAAACACCTTCCAAGAGGTCCCAACATTCAAAATGCTAACTCTTCAAAAACTTTTACCAATGCTGGGCAAAAATGCATGGCTGGCCACTCAAGACCTGAAGGATGCCTACCTTCATAAATCCATAAGGGAGTCTTGCAGGAAATACTTACCCTTCAGAGCAGAATGAAAGTAAATACTTCGATAATCATCACGGCCTTCCAGTAAAAACTGTAAAACGTTTTAATGAATAAAGTCTAAAACCATGAACATGCAAGAAACACACAAAAAAAATCAGATAAGCGCTTTCGGCTAGACAAGCCTTCTTCAGATCGTTAATGAATACCAAATGTCTTCTCACTAATAAAGTAGTCAAGAACAAATCACAGCATACATTAAAATTAGATGAAAATTCTTAACCAATTGCAATACTGTTCAGTTTCAGTCTAAAACAATAAAAGCTCCTTGAGTAACTTAGTTCAATTGGGGCATGCAAAGTCACAATTGCCTACCTTATTTACTATCTCCTTTCAGGGGCTCCAATTATATCACTTAAATGCCAAATCACATAATCTAAGCTTCAGGGATACGATCTAATACTTTATCATTCATAACAAAATCGGGCTCATCATTTGATTGTAAATTAATCATGGATCACAATAAAATTTTGGACCTTGAGTGTGTTTTAAAATTTTGCACAAAATGTCATTGACACACACAATAGCGTAACTATCGGCAAAACATTCTCCTTTAGCAATTAGAGAAACACAGATCTGTGGAATTTTCAAATCGTGTAATGCCAAAGTTCGTAGATAATAACCAGTAACAATTTGATAAAGCTGGTTACTGAGCTATTAAAGTGGCTCTTTCCTCTCTAAAATCATTTGCTGTGGATAAACAATTGCCAATGGCAGCATCTATGAATATTCTTCTTGCTTTCAGCCTATAGGACATGGACTTTCTGCGTACAACCAATAGCAACTCATACAGTTGCTCTTCTTCCATTGGACCAAAAAATGAATAGAAAACCAAAACTCGTGCTATAGAATTTACATACAAGTCAGCCAATAATATACAACAATTCTGAACTTCAACTAATAAACAATAAGGGAAAAGTTCTTGTTCCCTTCAGAGCAGGTTCACAACACTTTCAATTATCTGCATTATCTTTCGGCTTATCTACGGCTCACAGGGTCTTCACAAAATGCCTAGCCCCAGTGGTTGCCTTCTGCAGACAACAAAACATCCAGATTTACCCTTATCTGGACAACTGCCTAATACAAGCAGACAACAAAGAGAAGTTACTACAGGACCTGCTCTTTGTACACACAACCCTAACCTCTCTAGGGTTCACTATCAACAGGAAAAAATGAAACCTAAACCCCTCCAGGAAGATCACCTTCTGGGGTGCTACTCCTGGACACAGCCTCCCAAACAGCCTTCCTCTAACCAGAAAAACAAAGCTTTCTGTGAAATTAATTTTGCCAGTTAGCTCTCAGAAAAAACCTCACAGCAAGGAAAATTCTGAAAGCACTGGGATACATGTCGTCGTGCATTCTAATGATCCCCCTGGCCAGGCTGCACATGCGAAAACTTCAATGGTACCTAAAGAACCTTTGGTGCCAACACTTTCAATCAATGGAGACCACTCTCCCCCTCATTCCATGCATAAGGAAAGAATTTATTTGTTGGGCAGAGGCCTGCATTCAGAACAAGGGCCTTCCCTTCACCTATCTACCACAAGGTCAGACTATCGCCACGGAAACCTCAGACCTAGCTTGGGGTGCTCATTTAGACACCCTGTGCACCCAAGGGTCTTAGGACCGGAGGCACCTTCATTGGCACATCAATAAAAGAAATGATGGCAGGTCACAAGGCTATCACATCCTTCCAAGACCACCTAAAACCAGGGATCCTCCTCATAAAAACAGATAATACCAAAGTGATGTGGTACATCAACAAGCCTTCTGCAGACAACAAAACATCCAGATTTACCCTTATCTGGATGACTGCCTAATACAAGCAGACAACAAAGAGAAGTTACTACAGGGCCTGCGCTTTGTACAAACAACCCTAACCTCTCTAGGGTTCACTATCAACAGGAAAAAATGAAACCTAAACCCCTCCAAGCAGATCACCTTCTGGGGCGCTACTCCTGGACACAGCCTCCCAAACAGCCTTCCTCTAACCAGAAAAACAAAGCTTTCTGTGAAATTCGTTTTGCCAGTTAGCTCTCAGAAAAAAACTCAGAGCAAGGAAAATTCTGAAAGCACTGGGATACATGTCATCCTGCATTCTAATGATCTCCATGGCCAGGCTGCACATGAGAAAACTTCAATGGTACCTAAAGAACCTTTGGTACTAACACTCTTAATCAATGGAGAACACTCTCCCCCTCATTCCATGCATAAGGAAAGAATTTATTTGGTGGGCAGAGGCCTGCATTCAGAACAAGGGCCTTCCCTTCACCTACCTGCCACAAGGTCAGACTATCACCACAGAAACCTCAGACCTAGCCTGGGGTGCTCATTTAGACACCCTGTGTACCCAAGGGTCTTGGGACCTCAGGCACCTTCATTGGCACATCAATAAAAGAAATTATGGCAGGTCACAAGGCTATCATATCCTTCCAAGACCACCTAAAACCAGGGATCCTCCTCATAAAAACAGACAATACCAAAGTCATGTGGTACGTCAACAAGCGGGGGGGGGGGCACTCCTACCCTTTCTGCTGACTAGCCATGACCATCAAGCAGATAGCCTCATCCGTGGGCCTACCCCTAATAGCTCAGTACATCCCAGGAGTAAACAACACCCTAACAGACCATCTAAGCAGAAACTCCTTAGACCCCCACAAAAGGTGACATTCCTCCAAATCATCCAGGCTTGGGGGACACCAGAGGTGGACCTCTTCACCTCCCAACACAACAGTCAGCTGCAAAAATTCTGCACAAGGGAGTTCCACCCCCTAGCTTGGAAAGTGGATGCTCATTCATTCCAATGGACCAATCTCTTCATTTATGCATTTCCCCCTGCCCTTACTCCCAAGAGTACTGCTCTAAACAAGGCAGGAAGGACAAATGCCATTCTTATAGCACCAGATCAGCCCAGGCAACATCGATACCCCTTGCTGCTCATCCTGACCAAGAAGCCTTACAGGTCCCTGCCGTTAACTGCATACCTCCTGACCCAATGCCATTCTTATAGCACTAGATTGGCCCAGGCAACATTGATACTCCTTGCTGCTCAGCCTGACCAAGGAGCCTTACAGGCCCCTGCCGTTAACTGCATACCTCCTGACCCAAGCCAGAGGGGAGATTCTACATCCAAACCTACACACTCTCAAACATTCTGCATGGTTTATCCCCCAGGGACCAGGGATAACCTACAATTGAGCAAGCAGGTCCTAGACATTATTAAGGAAGCCAGAAGGCCCAGCACCAGGAAATCTTACTCAGAGAAATGGAAAAGATTCAACTCCTGGTGCCTACCTAAAAGTCACAGCAGCTCCCAGCTGTCCCTTCCACTTATTCTGGACTACCTAGTGGAGCTACTTAACAAGGGCTTCTCCTTTTCCTCCATTAAAAGCCATGCCTCAGCCATTTCAGCATGCTGAACAGCCTGTCTTCTCTCACCCTTTGAGTAAGCAACTCCTCAGAGGTGTATCTAATATTAGGCCCCCTAGAAGGGCAACCAATCCAGCCTGGGACCTGAACTATGTCTTAGAAAAACTGACATTGCCTCCCTTTGAACCTGCTGCATAAGCAGACATAAAACACCTTTCCTGGAAGACCGTCTTCCTCTTGGCTATTACTTCAGCTAGGAGGGTGTCAGAACTTCAAGCACTCATGGCCACTGAACCCTTCATTATCTTCCATGCAGACAGGGTCACCCTCAGGACTAATCCCTCATTCATGCCAAAGGTAGTATCAGATGTGACCCTAAACAAGGCTATTCATCTCCCCACCTTTTATCCAAACCCTCAGAATACAGGGGAGAGAATTCTGCAAACACTGGATGTGCACAGACAGTTAAGATACTACCTGGACAGAACAAAGTCCATTAGGAAGACGGATCATCTGTTGGTTGTCTTCGCCTCAGGGAAAGAGGGGAAGCCTATCTCCAAACAGACTATTTCTAAACGGATATTTCGCTGCATACAATTCTGCTACACTTTTCATGGAAAAGCTACTCCTGGATCTGTCAGAACACATTCCACTAGGGACACCTCTCCTTCCACTGCCTTCCTTAGAGAAGTACCCACCAGGGACATCCTAGAAGCTGCCACTTGGACTTTGGTCCACACCTTCACCAAACACTACCACCTACCTCTGTTCTCCAGGGTTAAGGCAGGTTTTGCCACTGCAGTCCTGCAAGCCATGCTAGGAATTTCATACTTCCATCCTCCCCTTCCTCAGCTTTGGGAATCCTCCCACAAGTGATGACTGCAACAGTGAAACACGAAGAACATAGTACAGTTGTGTACACTTACCACAAATGTAGATGTTTGAGTGTATTCACTGTTGCAGTTCTATTTTCCCTCCCACCTTCCCCCTTAATCTTATCCTTTTTGGAGATTAACTGTCATTCCTGTGGCCTTGGGGTTCCACAGCCTCTTTAAACATTTCCTTCAAGGGGCTCCTGCAGGTTAGGGCAAGAAAAAGTGATATAATGACGCCAGCTGCTCTCCTATATACCACTGACAACCTGACATCAGTTCATAGGAGACAGCAGCCGGCGCAGGGGAAAAGCTTTACTCTGGTATTCAAGCCAACTGAGGGCTACCCAGCAGGGATAACCCAGAAGTGATGACTGCAACAGTGAATACACTCGAACATCTACATTTATGGTAAGTGTACACAACTGTACTTTATTCCTATGTCAAGGCTGTTTTCAATATTACTTTTAGTCTTCTGGAGTTTTCCTTATTGTCCCAGATTGATGTTTTCTTGGTACTGCAACTTTCCTGCACATTTGTCAAGACCAAATGTCATTTTTATATCTGAGAAAGTTTTAACCACTTGTAGTTGTGCTTTCAATTCCTTGTCTGATGAACTGTGCAGTTTTAAGTCATCCACAAAAAAAAAAAGCAGATGAGAAGTATTTAAGCAACCCAAAATATAATCAAGACCTAATCTGTCTAGTAAACTGTTTAAAGGTTTAAGAGTAAGGAAAAAAAAACCAGCAGTGGCAAAAAGTCACACTGGAATATTGCATTTGAATTCTTATCCCTGGGATAATAAATTTGCCATCTGTCACGGCTTAATTGCAAGGTGGTTTGCCATTGTGTCATGGTCACTTTAATGTAATTTATCAATGTAAGATTTATAATATACATCTGTGAGCACTCCTTTATCCATGAATACGAGATGCAGTCACTTTTTTATTTTTGGTAATTTGTTCATGCCATACTTCATGCCATACTTAGATTATTTCCCTTTTTACAAATTTTCATTATGTTTTTTTTATTTATTTTTTGTAATAAATGATCCTTTGTTCCATATTACTTTCTTTTGTTCACAGTTTCATAGGTTGATACTAGGCTATCAGCCATAGAGCCTATACAAGCCTAACCATAACAATTCTCTAGCTATTTCTTCCCACAATATTTACTTCCCTGGACGTTTCCATTTTGTATCCTGTACATTTGAACTCCTTACTGTTTCTTTTTAAAATTTGTATCTATTTATCTCCTTTAAGTTCCACAGGGTTTTAAAAATGTTTATCCAAAATGTATGTATTTACTCTTTTTTGGTGGTGTTTCTATTCTTGTCTGATTGTATAGATTTGGTGGGGGTCACTGAGAGAGTCTGTCATTGTACCGCTGGTGGTGAATTTGGTAGGGTGTCCTATTATAATCCAATTTAATTAGGATTTTTATATCTTGCTATAATGTATGGAGCTATTAATTAGTTGTGTGAAACTGTGAAAGTTCATGCTGGATGTAGGGGAGTTAGAAGAGGCTATATCTAAACAACTGATATTGATGTCACCTAGTAGTATTCTTTCTTCTGGAATTGTTATGGAAATCTTCCAGTGTAGTTAGATTGTGCACAGGAGGAATGTTAAGAACAGTAATACATATTTGCTTGTATTTGGTTATTTTCATGAATGTTATAAAAAGCTTTGGTGAACTGAATTTTGGTATTGGTTTGTTGTAGATGTAAATGTGGTAGTTATCCACATGTGATGGACATTTTGATGTAGGTAGTTGGCATTGATAACATTGCAAAACCACTGGGTATAATTATTATCTATTGTATGTAGTTTCCAGTTAATGTGTGGGTAGTTAAAATGACTAAAGTGGACGGGTGTAATAGGTTTATATATCACATTACTGAGGTAGATATCATACCCCTCTGGAAATAATGAAGGGATGTGTGGTTGGTCGTAATGTTGTGATGGTCTGTATTTAGTGCATCAGAAATACACAAGAGTTTAAAAAATGGTGTCTGGAGGGATTTGGCATGAGGTAATTAGGGAACAGATAAATGAGAATACCTCCCTACCACCCACAGATGGTCTGAATGAATGAAAAGGCAGCACACTGAAACCAAGTTCCAGTAACAGTGTATGTATACCTTTATGTGTGTGTGTGTGTGTGTGTGTGTGTGTGTGTGTGTGTGCATGCGTGCATGTTCAAGTGTAGAGAATGTCCCCAGAATTAAGCCATTCTTCTTCAAACTTCTTGTGTTGGTCAGTGCCATCTTAATGTAGAAAAAATGAAAAACGAAAGGATCCAACTGCAGTGATGAGATAAATAAATAATCCACTAGCCACAGGACAAACTGGAGTTTAATGAAGCGCTTTTCGTCTGCTTAAATAAGACAACGCAGTACCAGTGTTCTTCAGTGTCTGAAGAAGTCTGCTTATTTAAGCAGACGAAAAGCGCTTCATTAAACTCCAGTTTGTCCTGTGGCTAGTGGATTATTTATTTATCCCATCACTGCAGTTGGATCCTTTCGTTTTTTCTTGGTTTGTGGTCTATTTTTCATCACCATCTTAATGTAGGCTGGACTGGAATCTGCTAAGCTGGGAAGTCCAAGATCTGGAACTTGCCTAAAAAAGGCATTATGGAAAAAAAAGTATTAGCCAGTATGGAGAAACTCTACGTAGAGAAATAGAGAGGAGCAACTTAGTTAAAACAATGACTGTTTAAACAGGAAACAATCATCCAGACAGTTATGTTCAGATATTGAATATTTAGATGTATGAGAATGAATAGGAAAGGGGAAGGCATGAAGGAAGATTTCTATACAAGGAATTGAAAAGACCCTTTGCAGCTAGAGGATAACTGTTTCAGTTCTCTGAGATTGGAGACAAGCATATCTATGTAAGAAATTCCCCAATGATGTATTATAAACATAAAGACCTACCAGTGAAGCATCCACTCATGAGTGCCTGTCCTGAAACTTCCCAGTGAGTCTGACATTGTATTCTTCTCTGAAATAATGCAAGTTGCCTAATGGAATAAGTCATGATGAATTGCTAAATCTTAGGCAATCTTAGTCTGCACATGGGCTAAAACTTTATTCCACCCTGTTCAATTTATATACCATATTACTGTGGTGCTGTCTGACACCTTTAAGAAAATGTGTGGTGACCATAGTTGATTCAGAGCTCTTAGGGCAGTTGTAAAATACATAGTTTTTATAAGGTTGATGTTTTCATGCCTGTGTTCTGATTCCCACATTCTCTGTTCCTTGATAGCCTGGGAAACAGCACTTGAAGCATCTGTGTTCACTGTCTGAGCGGGGCTGGAGGAGAGAAAGGGACTCCTCTGTTGGATATAACATGTTTGGCCCACAGAAGTTTTTTCTTTACAAAGTTGAGAACTGGAATAAGATAAAGAACACAAGTTTTAGGCCCAAACAGACTTGAGGAACTGGATATTTCTTATGTGAAATATGGCATGAAGAATCATCGGGTGGGGGGCTGACTGCATTTTGAAAGCATTTATTTAAGTGTTTGCTGAAATAAAAAATACATAATTTCTGTTTGGTTGGTTTGTTGCTTCCAGTTGCCAGAAGGGTGAATTACCAGGGAACTTAGATGCTTAGATGTCTGATAGTTGTATATTGTTAACCTGCACTTGCAAGCTTCGTTTAATGTGCTTTTACATTAAGAAATTCCAGGGTAATCCATCTTGTGGCAGAAGGTGCTTACCTGGGCCCTCTGAGTTGGGAAGCTGTCAGTGGAGCTCAAAAGGTGTTTGTTTATTGGCCAGAGGACACAGGAGTTAGTTTTCAGTTTTTATTTCTGTCTACTATAAATTAGGCATATTTGTGCAGATTTGTTCACTTCCACAAAGCTTAGCAATGCTTTACAGGTGTTTCCACTGCACTTAGAGCCATCCAGGCTGAGATAACCATATTTTCTTGATTATTTTCCTTGCTTTGGTGAGTGACTGCTACTGATCAATTGCATTTTAAAAGCATTTATTTAACTTTTTGCTGAAAAAATATATAATTTCTTTCTTGCTTCTGATGACTTCTTCTCTGAAAGTTTGCTCAACGTTTTCTGGAATTCATAAATTCCAACGCCCTGGATCAACTTCCTAGACCTAGTCATTACCAACATGGGCAACCGGTGTTCCACACCAGAGGTAAATTCCTCGTTGGTCAGATTCGACCACAAGCTAATCACCCTAGACATCCACATCCTGTCCACACCCGCAATTAGGGAAACCACCGTAAAAAACTTCTCCAAAGCCAACTCCACACTTCTTAAGACAGAAATGGCAAACTTCATGACACCCATGCAGACGGACAATAGAGGTACAACTGCTGAATCCTACACAAATGCACATTATAAGCACTTACACGAGTGCACGGATCATGCTATCCCTAATAGAACCAAGATGCTATCCTCCAAAAAAAGGAAGCCAATCTGGTGGTCCTCTGCCATAAACAAACTCTACAACAGAAGAAAGAAACTGTTACAAAAAAAGAGTAAAATCCCATGACTGGAGGAACTCCCTTGTCAACCTCAGTAAGAACCTGAGATCCCTCATAAAATCCTCCAAAGCTAGTTACGAAAACAAAATTGCCACTGACTCTAAAGACAACCACAAAGCATTCTATAGCTATGTCAAGAATCTCAATGGCAACACTCAGATCTGCTCTGAGCTACAGCACAATGGCACTAAATATACAGAACCAACTGATATTGCCAACATCCTGGCAGATAGGTTCAGTGCTAACTTTAACCCCCACCCCCACCCTCTAGAGGGCCCATCTCTATACCGGAAGAATGCAAAGTTCCTGTAATCACAGCTGCACAGGTAAAAAACACACTCTCCAAAGCCAGGAACATAGCATCCATGGGACCCAACAATATCCCAGGCTGCGTTCTACATGAACTACAGAATGAACTGGCACCCTACCTAAGTACCATGTTCAATCATAACCTCACTTCAGGCTTTGTGCCCAATGAATGGCACACCGCAACAGTTATCCCACTCCACAAAGGGGGAGCCACGATGGACGCTGGGAACTACTGCCCCGTTAGCCTGACGAGCCTGGTCTGCAAGGCCATGGAACGTATCATCATGGAACTCATAAACAAAGACATTGGTAATCTCCAAACTCTGGACCCTACCCAGTTCGAGTTTGTAAAATGCAGATCATGTCTCCTAAACCTGATTGACTTCTTTGAAGCAGTCACCAAAGCCATAGATGAGGGTAAGGTGGTTTACACAGCTTATCTAGATCTCACCAAGGCTTTTGACACCATCCCCCACTCTGGAATTATAGATAAGCTCACTAAACTAGGTATAAATCCCTATGTCACAAGATGGGTTGCCAACTGGCTCATGGATAGAACCCACACTGTGAAAGTAGCAGACTCCAAATCCAACTTCAGACCAGTGACAAGTGGAGTACCACAGGGTTCAGTCCTGGGTCCTCTCCTGTTTGGTATCTACTTCTCTGAAGTACAGGCTAACACAGAAGGTCTTTGGCTCACAAAGTTTGCAGATGACTGCAAACTAGGAGCCATTATCAAAACTTCTAACGATGTGGACATACTACAAATGGGCCTCACTGAGACAGATGCCTGGTGTCAAAGCCGTGGCCTGAAGCTCAATGCCAAAAAGTGTATTATCATCCCCTTTGGTAAAAACTCTGTACCCATGAACTACCACATAAGTGGTAGTCTACTTAACGCCGAATGTGTGATAAGAGACCTTGGGACCCAGGTGGACAGTAGTCTCTCCTTTGATAATCACATCGCCACAGTGGTCAGGAAATCCTTCTATGTGGCTCACCTCATCACAAAAGGTTTCTCATCCAGAAAAAAAGAGGCCATTGTTCCACTCTACTCATCACTCATTAAACCCATTATAGAATACAACGCCCCTTTTGGTATGTACCTCACAAGACATCTGCAACAAAGGCCACAGAAATACCTCACAAAGAGGATCACTGGCCTCAAACAGATTCTCTACGCAGACTGTCTAAAAAAACTCCAGCTTTACTCTGTCGCATATCGCCTACTCAGAGGCAATCTCTGCCTAACATACAAAGCTATGTCAAACCTAGAGCTGTTGGACATGCTCCACTTAAAGAAATCCCAATCCCTCCGAGCTACATGCTCTAGGGACCTTAACCTTGTCACCACAATAAACAGAACATGCTGGAGGGATAGATTCTTGTCCCACAGACTTCCCATACTCAGACTACCTATCTATGTCAAACAGAGCTCCTCATTAGCACTCTTCAAGAAAAATCTTGATGATTGGATGGGAAATAGGAAATTCACTCCAGGGATGTCGTCTGTGGCTCTGCTCGACAGGGGCACAGGAAAATAATTTTCTTGGGTGGCGAAAGCCAGGGTACCTTTTTGGCTAGGCTTATATAAGCCCTAGGGTTAATAGCCTAGTACCTACCTATGATGTAGGTATGTAAGATTTATCAGCTTGCCTACAATTCATTACACTATATGTAATTGAGTGTTTATAATGTGAATTTGGAATTCCACGAGTTACTTTATGAATGTGCTGGATTAGGTAAGCTGTTGGTGTATTTTCAGTATTTTTTTTATTTTCTCCACTGTAATGTGATAATGGAATTAGTATGCATAAGACAGGGGGTGGTGCAGGCAGTGTGGGAGCTTGACAACTGCATAAAAGTATATTTTGTTTCTGAAACTATGCTTTTTGCAATTGTATTTTTAGAAAAGCAAAGCAACTGATTGTGCTTTGACTGAAAATGGGTAACCCAGACACGTCACTGTGATGGAAGATTGTGGGGCAGATTTAAGATCTATTGGAAGGGATTGAATCTCTCATAAGTGAATTCCTGAGGTTTTCAGTAACAGAGCTGGATAATGCTGCTTGGTATGTGGAAGTTTTGCCTGTTTATGTGACATGCTTATTTCCATTGCTACAGTCACCAGCAGAAATCAAATGAAATACCCTCAATCCAACCCATTTATAGTGTCTGACATAAAACTTCTGTAGTTTGCCCTACAAGAGGATACCATTTATTTTGTTTTATTATTTCAAAATGAGTTTTTAGAATGATTCTTTTTAGTTTGATTTTTCTAAGTTAAAATGAGGTCACCGAACTGGGTTGAAATGTATGTGTGTTTGAGTACAACGTTCTTGTTGGCATGTGTATGTATGTGTGCTTGTGTCAAAGACATGAAGGGAAGGCTGTATGTGTATATAACTGTGATACTGTTATGTGTATTTGTGAGATATTTTAAAATGTTTGTGCTTGTTTATTACAAGTTTGGGGGTGAGTAAATGTGAGTTCAGCATATTATTGTTGGATTTTCAGACATTAAGGTTATAGAAGTGTCTCATTTTCCCCATTTTTATTCAGTCTCAGAGTTAGTATATATTTAAGTTGTAGGGGTGTGGGATTAAATGGGGTGCTGTAGGGGTTTTGACCACCTGCAAAATCCTTTTTTTAATGGAAGATGTAGTTATACATATTAACTCCAACAGTGCCCAAACTAAAAGGCACATAAAATTACATGCTGCATTTAACTAAACGTGCTGACTATAATGCAAACAGACAGAAACATGCACCAACAAGCACTTTTTCAAAATGATAAACTGACTAACAATGGTTCTGTCATATATCCATGCAGGAACGGCCCTAGGTCGACTGGTGCCCTAGGCAAAAGGGCTCCATGGTGCCCCCCACCACACTACCTGGTGCCCCCATCCTGGTCTACTTACACCAAATAAATACTGGAAAAAGCGCCCCTGCTAGTCCAGCACCCTAGGCGGCCACCTAGTTGGCCTATGCCTAAGGCCGGCTATGTATCCATGGTATTAAACAAAGCAGCAGAGGCAATTCCATAAAATAATCTGACTTTTATTGCACAAGAAAAATATTTGCGTAGCTACTTCTTTAGCACAGTTAAGATAATAAAAGCTGCAATTTCTCCCATATTAGTTTAGCTGCAGTTGCATGGAGAATTCACACAACTTCCTCATGTCTGGATTCTTGGTAGAAAGCTTCCATGCCACTTAGGTTCTTCCAGCTTGTCACTTCTTTGTTACATTACACTTTCCAGAACTGCTGTTCCAGGCAGAAATGTCCCTGCATCAATAAGGCAACATCCCTAATTACCAGGGCCACAGCCCTCTTTTTAATACATCACACAATAAGATTATTGCTTTGCAACAGGACTCTCTTTGGCAGCCTCTCTAACACAAACCCTATATTTGATATTTACAACAAAATACTTTATGGTACCACAACATTATTTTATCATTCTTACACTCACACGGCAAGTACCACTAGTACCTCAACTACATGGGCTAAAGGGGGCAACAATCCTAGTTGTAAGATGTCAGGGATCACAATCAGCAGTCAACTGTCATTCACTGCCAGTGATTGAGCTCTGTCAAATGAATGGGTTTAGTAGATTATAGTAATTAGACTGCAGTCTTTGCTGCTATAGTTTAGCAATTTAAGGGAAACATTTTCCTTTTCTTTTTGGTATTCAATTTAGTAATTGTGGACTGCTCAGTGCACCAAATGGGATTCATGTGAGTTTCAAGGCTGTTTTAGCCTAATAGCCATGCAGGCCTTGCCAATAGTCACTGTCATGCCTTAGCTTTGGTATAAGTGACCCTGTAGACAGTGTCCTTGCAGCAAGCTTTGGTATGGATGTGTACAAAATGTGTGAATCATATGAACTGTCTGGGTGGTACACAGACACATTACATATAATAGCCTGGGCATTACAGACCACCTAGCATATGGAGTGAAACCCCTTCCAATTAGTATATTTCAGGCCATCTGCATCTGATTAATCCTTGATACTAACATGGGTGCACTCTATACTTCCTGGGACATCAGAGAAATGGATGATGTCACAAAATTAGAAGTTATGTCCTTACCATAACGTTCTATGTGGAGTGTTCATCTCGCCTTTGTTCTTACACCTGGGTTCGGAGCCGATCCTCGGCTCCGTGTCGGCCGCTTGACAAGCTCTGCATCGAGAAGAAGCTCGAGACCAACCTAACTCCCACAATCCCCCTCTGCCTTTACCTCAGATCTAGTTTGCAAGCAAACCAGAAGTCAACAGAGAGAGTAACACATTCATGCCAAAAACAACATAACTGAGAGAAACACCTATATATATATATACATATATACACAACAACTGCGTAATGCAGAAGCAGGAAAAACCAAACCAGACACCAAACTGAACGTTCTTCCTGAGGGTGGGAGGGTGGGAATGTAAGAACAAAGGCGAGATGAACACTCCACATGGAACGTTATGGTAAGGACATAACTTCTAAATGTGAGAGTGTTCAATCTCGCCGTTTGTTCTTACACCTGGGTAGCGTCCCTAGCTCCATGTTCCTGAGGAACTCACGGGAGAACGTTCTTGAGCACAGTGGAACCAAAGGTTGCCCTGTCCCTAGAAACCCTGTCTACCTTGTAATGAGAAATGAATGTATGTGGTTTAGACCAAGTGGCAGCTGCACAAATAGTGTCTAATGGTAAGCGAGCTGCATGAGCCAGGGATGTAGATACTGATCTTGTAGAGAGCCCCTTGAGTTTGACAGGTAAAGTTTGTTCCGAAGTAGCATAAACAAATATAATGCAATCAGTTAGCCATTTGGAAAGGGTTCGTTTAGTAACTGCTATACCTTTCCTGCTGTCTGCAAAGGCTACAAAAAGTTGATCTGTTTTCCTGTGATCCTTTGTTCTATCCAGGTAAAATCTAAGTTGTCTATGAACATCCAACTTGTGTAACATATACTCCAACTTATTGGAGTGGTTTTTGAAAAAGGTAGGGAGTTCAATGGATTGATTGATGTTATTAACGGAGCAAACTTTGGGGAGAAAGGATGGATTAGTGCGAAGAGATACTCTGTCAGAGTGAAAGATCAAATAAGGGTGTTTAATAGAAAGAGCCTGAAGCTCTGACACACGTCTGGCCGATGTAATGGCCACCAAAAAGAGGGTCTTCCACGACAAATATTTCAATGGACAAGAGGAGGCTGGTTCAAACGGAGGTAGCATCAATTTAGATAATAAAAGGTTCAGATTCCAAGGTGATGTAGGAGTTCTAACTGGTGGTCTAATATGGAAAGATCCTTTCAGAAAGGCCTTACAAAGTCTGAGAGCCATAATAGGAGCCCCACATTCTTCCACATGAAAGTTGGAAATGGCAGCCAATTGCACTCTCAAAGTGGCAGGAGAAACTCCTTGGTGGAACAATTCGGTTAAAAACTCCAAGATCTTATTTAAGGGAGCTATAACAGGGTCCAATTGCTGTGAATTTGCCCAGTAAACAAAACGCTTCCATTTACTAGTGTAAGTCTTTGTAGTGGAAGCTTTATGAGAAGCCACTAGTATATTCTGAACTGCAGGTGAAAGAAGATCAGACCTGGCTAAGTAGGGAAACGGAGCAGCCAAGCTGCTAGTTGGAGTGACAGTAGCGAGGGGTGAGGAGCCCCTGACGAATGGGTCAGTAGATCCGGCTCCGGGTCCAGGATCCAGGGTTCCCGAATGCGGTGTGCCAGAAGAAAGGGAAACCAAATTTGACGAGGCCAGAATGGGGCAATGAGGATAATCGTCCTTTGCAGGTTGTTGGCTTTCTGCAGAAACTTTGCAATCAGGGGAAAGGGAGGAAAAGCATACAGGAGACCCGGGGGCCAATCGTGAACCAGAGCGTCCCTGGGGACTTCCCCTGGAGGGGGTAATAGGGCAAAATAGCTTCTGCATTTGACGTTCATTGGAGACACAAAAAGATCACAGGAAGGCTGGCCCCATTTGTGAAAAATCTCCTTCGCAACTGACTGTTTGAGGGACCACTCATGAGGCAACAGGATTGCTCTGCTCAACCTGTCGGCTATGATGTTGGATGACCCCGGGATGTGCATTGCAATCAGAAAGCGACCCGTGGACTCCGCCCATTGCCAGATTCTCATGGCCTCTCTGCATAGCTGATAAGACTTGGTTCCCCCTTGTTTGTTTATGTACCAGACTACGGACATGTTGTCCGTCTGAACTGCAATAGTCCCTAGAGGAAGAAGGGGAGCAAAGTGTTGCAACGCTAGAAACACTGCCCTCAACTCTAGAACATTGATGTGCAGATTGTACTCTAAATTGGTCCATTCGCCTTGGACTGTCTGTCCCTGAAAGATGCCCCCCCACCCTATCAGGGAAGCGTCCGTGGTCACCGTAGCTGTCGGCGTGGGTAGCACAAATGGTCTTCCGCTGGAAAGATTGCAAGTCCGGAGCCACCAGGCTAGGTGTGATTTGCATGTGTTTGTGATCAGAATTTCGTGTGTCAGAGGTAGCTGTTGGAACGACCATTGTGCAAACAGTAGCCATTGTAGAACTCTCATGTGCAGTCTTCCCAATGGTATCGCAATGAGACAAGCTGCCATGAGACCCAAGACCTTCAAAACCAGTTTTGCTGGGGATTTTTTGGATGACAGAAGAAGAGATATGTGGCTTTGTAGTGAGGCTATCCTTTCTGGAGGAAGTCTTAGAATTAAACGATGCGTATCCAATTCTGCTCCTATGAATGAGATATGCTGTGATGGCTGTAGTAAAAATTTTTCGAAATTTACGGAAATTCCGAGATGAACACAAAGCTGCAGTGTGTAATCCCTGGCTTGAATCAGTTGACGCTGGGTGGTGGCATAAAGGAGCTAGTCGTCCAGATACGGAAACACCTGGAATCCTAGGTGTCTCAAGTGAGACGCTACCACTGCCATGCATTTGGTGAAAACCCTGGGGGCTGAGGTCAGACCAAAGGGCAGGGCTCGAAACTGAAAGTGACTGGCTCCCAGCCGGAAGCGCAAGTGATCCCTGGACGCCCTGGCCATTTTGATGTGGTAGTATGCGTCCTTCAGATCTATTGAGCACATCCAGTCGTCCTTCTGTAAAAATGGAAGGATCGATTGAAGCGTGACCATCCGGAACTTTTCTTTCTTGACGAAGGTATTGAGATTGCTTAGGTCCAGAATCGGCCTCCAGTCTCCTGTCTTTTTTGGAACTAAAAAGAACCTTGAGTAAGTTCCGAATCCTCTTTGGTCCGCTGGGACTGGTTGGATTACTCTTTTTTCTAGCAGCTTTGAAATTTCTATAGCTGCAGGGTCTCGCAGATGGGGCACATCTGGGAGTCTTTTCTTCGGAATTGGGGGCAATAGGAAGGGTATTCTGTAGCCTCTGGTAATAACGCTTTTTACCCAATTGTCTGATGTAAGATTTTGCCAGGCCTGAGGGTATAAAGCTAAGCGACCCCCGACTGCCTCCAGAGCAGGACAGTCGGGCCTCCTCTCAGGAGTGCTGGAAAGGTTTCCCAGGGGTTGTATCCCTGTCACCTTGGTTTTGCGGACCCCCTCTGCCGCCGGGGCGGCGTCTTCCACCTCTGCCCCCTCCTCTGCCTCTAGAGGGGGCATAACCCTGTGTGCCTGGGAAAGAGCCTTGGGGTTTTCGAAACCACATTTTTCCACCACGTTGCCCTTTGGGGTACGGTCTGGATGGGGTGGAAAACGGACTCTGACAGCAGACAGAGTCTTTCCCTCTTGCTCACACCGGGTAAGGGTCTCCTTTACTTTGGGGCCAAAGAGTGTGGCACCATCAAATGGGGCGTTAGTAAAGGAAGACTTGAAGGCTTCCGCAAATGAACATAAGCGCATCCAGGATTGTCTACGAAGAGCAATCGCTGAAGCTGCTGCCCTACTCGACCCTTCGGCTGCGTATGAGATCAGCCTCATGGACGAGTTTGCAATAGATGTAAGGGTATTGAGATGTGCTGTAACCTTTTCTGAAAGAGCAGCATCTGTAGTACCCTGGAGGGTATCACCCAACTCTTTGATTAGATCCCTCTGTAGCCGTGTGAAGTGGGTCAAATAGTTCAGGGATCGCATAGAAAAAGCCGCTGAACTAAAAATGTGCTTCCCATACCTGTCCATAGTCCCAGAATCTCTGTTAGGCGGATGGACAGATGAGGAAGATTCAGACATCTCCTTTTTCGTGGCCGCTGCCACCACCATAGCGTCCACTGGCACTCCCTTTGTCAGATAAGCCTTATCCTGAGGGGCAGTAATATATTTGTTAGGCTTTCTAGGGACTGGCTCCACCATGTCAGGCGTCTCCCACGCCCTTCGAGCAATCAGCTCCATCAACTCATCGAAGGGCGGAGTGACCCAGGAAGAGGAAGGGCGAGCACCGAATGCCTTCAGCAAGACTGACTCATCCTCAGAAGGGGGTAGGGCCTGCATATCACCTCTCTGCTTTAGGATCTCCAGGTTGTCAGAAAAAGAGACATCCTCTGAGGGTGACTTTGGGGACCCTTCTGACTCATCCAAGTCAGTGTCCGATGTCAATGATTCTTGTGGAGAATCTAAGTGTCTCCTCTTACACAATCTTTTCCTCAGAACTTCCTCGGGGGGGGGCATCCGAGGAAGCCTCCGAGGAAGAGGGGGCACCCTCCAGGGGTGGCTGAGACACAGGTGCTCGACGCTTAGATGTAGCCGTGGGTGCAGAGGAGGATAACGGTCCTTTATGGGAAGGAGAAACTGTTTCTGCTGACGTGGTTGTCTGGGTAGACAACACCTTCCTCATGAGGTCGAAGGCTCCCGGGTCCCGAGTCGAGGTATCAACCGGTTCCGAGGAAATCGGAAGAATCCCCGAGACAGGCACCGAAGGCATCGACCCCGAGGACGGAGCCGAGTCGATCCGTGCCGAGGCCCCGAGAGGGAGCGTCGGAACCGAAACATCGGTCCGACTCTCAGTCCCGGATCCAAGGATGGATCTTCGGTTCCGAGACTCCGGCACCGGATCCGACGGAGTCGAGGTGAACGGAGCCGACCGAGAGAAAGACGGTTCTGGCACCGAGGGCTCCACAATCACCAGATCAGCCTCTCCCGGCTCCGAAGACTGGATAGGTTTCGGAGGAGGAACAGGTGGAGATAAGGGAAGGCCTTCGAGTCTCGACACCAACTGAGAGGAGACAGAAATTAGCTTGGATAAGGCCGTATTCTCCATTAATTTCTGCACCACGCGGTCTACATCGGTGTCGGAGAGGGGCCTGGAAGAGCGCGTCGAAGGAATCGAAGACGGAGCCGACCTCAACAGTGCCGGGGGAGGGAGCTCTGTCACCGGTTCCAAGACTCGAGGCTCGGAAACTGACAACAGTTCAACACTCGGCCCCGAAGTCTGTGGAACCGGTGATCGAACTTTAACTGAAGAGCTCGGAGCCGATGACCTGGGCTCCGACGTCTTCGATTCCTTCGAGGATTTGGATGTCTGGTCTGATGCATCCAGAGCCTCTTGAAAGGTAGGTTTTAGAAGACCCCTATCCATAAGTTTCCTGCGCCTATCTGTCATGACCCTTCCACTGAAAGAATGACATATTGAGCAGTCTTCTTGCAGATGGAGAGGGCCAAGACAGTAGACGCAGGAACTATGATTATCAGTCACCGACATCTTCTGCCCACATTGGCAGCGTTTAAAGCCAGACTTAGCTTTCTCAGACATGTCACAATTTTAAGGTACAGCCAACAGAGAAAAGTTAATATTATGTCAAGTCCAGTAAGTTTGTCCAATCCAGTAACTTATTGTCAAATCCTGTGAAAAGTCAATCCAGTAGTCAATCCAAGTAAAAGGGTGGGGTAGGCCCCGAGGGAAAACTCTAATAAAGTGTATAAAAAGACTTTATATGGAACCGAGAATTCCTCGAAACACTATCAACACACACACACAGTCACTTAAGACAAATTTCTTTAGAAAAAAATTTTGAAGCAATATAAGAAAAATATAAATCTTAGCTTAAGGTTGCTCGAGCTCATCAAACTGATGCGAACGCTGCAGCGGCAAACTAGATCTGAGGTAAAGGCAGAGGGGATTGTGGGAGTTAGGTTGGTCTCGAGCTTCTTCTCTATGCAGAGCTTGCCAAGCGGCCGACACGGAGCCGAGGATCGGCTCCGAACCCAGGTGTAAGAACAAACGGCGAGATTGAACACTCTCACATTAGCCCATACACTGTTGGTTCTCAACTTCCTGCTGTCTTGAGCAACCATTTATGCTCTTCCACATACTGTAGCATAATGTTTTGGAAATAGTATGGTTGTGATACACCTAATATGTCACCCCTAGCTTCATGGAATGTCCCTGTAGCTAAGACGATCAGTTGCTACCCATACCATTGTACCCACATGATTGGGCACACCAGACAACCACCAAGATTTTGATTGTGGATAGGCAAGTTGACTAGGTCTCTTACTGCATGCCTGTCCGCTCAGAGAAATTGGTCCATGTCTTATCAGACTTTTGTGTGATAGTAGGACAGGTGTCCGTTTCTCCTTCTGTAATAGTATAGGCAGTCATGACACACAACATTGTGAACACTGGCTCTAACAGTGGCTCTCAACACAAGCTACTGCTGCTATTCCTGTCATGGCTTCCATCATGCACACCATGATTCTTGCAGTTCAGAATTGGTATGCACTGCTCTGCAGTACCACATTTGTATATATTTTGAAATGGTCCACCATTTGGTCTGCCATTTTGGATTTCTTCATTTTGATAGGACAGAACAAGTCCATTCACCATAATCACTTTGTCAATACTCACCCTCATAGGGTGTCACTTGTCAGCAGAATGCAAAACAAATCAGATGTGTGATGAATTTGCAGGCACCCATCCAATCAGCATGGTTTGATTTAAAGGAATTGTGGTTACCACTGTTTTGTACATATAGAAAGATTGATGACTCTAGCAGCCTAACATGAAACAAGGGACGCATTGAGTGATAATAAATCTGTCCACCTATCTTGTCTTATTTATTTATTGCTAGAGATGAAATGATTCTAGTTTGAGGGTTTGTGAACACATTTGATTTTTAGAAGTGTAGAAAACCAAAGGAGGGTGGGTCCTTAGTACAAAATAGTAGCGTATAAGGTTTTGTCTTGATAGCTGAGAGACTTCAGTTTACCACCTTTTTTTTTCTTCTTTTTGTAGTTAGAAATCACTGGGCTTTTCCAGCTGTATGATGTGTTTGGACAGATATATACTAATAGAGGCTTTATGTTTTTGGTTGGATCAGGGCCAAGTGTAGTGAAATGAGAACTTTTTTTGTCCTATATGAAATAAATATTAAATGTTTAATTGGGCTATACAGAAGGATTTCCTAAATACTGTTACTATGTAGTGTTCAAAGGCTAGAGAGTAGTCTACAAAGGTACATAGGTGCCTGACTCTGTATGTCTGGAGTCAAATGTCTATACTGTAGGTTGCTGCTGAGATTGATGCAGTGAATGATTGATGTATTTGTTGACAGGGTAAAGCACTGATCCATGTGGACCATTTTGAGGTTCAGTCCAGGGTTTACAACCAGATAGAAACAGACATACGTTAATATAAGATGTTGGTCACATCGTAATTTACATTGAGAAAATGAAAACAATAATACAATCAAGGGTTCAAAAACAATTGCAGAATTAAGCAGTACAAGACCGGCACTAGATTTCTAAACTTTTTACTGTATCAAGACATAGAGTAGCCTTTGCTATACCGCATAATGAATACTGTACCACACTGTGATTTCTAGTTACACATACTATGTTACATTAATCATACCTCTCAACCTTGTAGTACAACAAATCTAGGCAAAGCCAAAATTAATGGGGAACAAAGGCCAAAACTAAGGACAAATTTTAAATATTCCTTGTACAATCTTAGAAAGTTGCTAGAATAAAAGGTTTTGTGTTACCATGTATTTTCTGAATGATATGAAGACTGAAACTGAAATGGCTGTCATTATTTTATTAACTCAGTCCTCACGGATTTGCCAGAAAACCAAATGTTTTATCACAAACTTATAAACAAAGACATTGGCAACCTTCAAACACTGGACCCCACCTAGTTTGGTTTCGTGAAGGGCCGATCTTGTCTCCTCAACCTGAATGACTTCTTCGATTCAGTCTCCATTGCTGTGGATGAGGGTAAGACGGTCCACACAGCCTATCTGGACCTTGCCAAGGCTTTTGACACCACCCCCCACTCTGGAATCATGGATAAACTTAACAAGCTGGGCATTAATCCCTACGTCACTTGATGGGTCGCAAACTGGCTTACTAACAGAACCCACACTGTAAAAGTCGCCGACTCCAAGTCCAGCTCCGAACAAGTGACAAGTGGAGTACCACAGGGTTCAGTCCTGGGACCGCTCTTGTTTGGTATCTACTTCTCCGAAGTGCAGGCCAACACCAAGGGACTCTGGCTAACAAAGTTTGTAGATGACTGCAAACTGGGAGCCATTATTGAATCCCCAAGTGATGTGGATATTCTACAAAAGGGCCTTACAGAGACAGATGCTTGGTGCCAGAGCCATGGGCTCAAGCTCAATGCCAATAAATGAATAGTTATCCAATTTGGGAAAAAAACATGTACCCATAAATTACCACATAAGTGGCAGTACACTAAACACTGAAAGTGAGATAAGGGACTTAGAGACACAGGTGGACAGTGGTCTCACGTTTGATAACCACATCGCCACAACAGTCAGGAAATCCTTCTATGTGGCACATCTCATCACTAAGGGTTTTTCATCCAGAAAAAAGGAGGTCATTGTCCCACTGTACTCATCCCTCATTAGACCCATTATAGAGTACAACACCCCATTTGGTATGTACCTCACAAGACACCTGCAGCAGTTGGAAAGGCCGCAGAAACACTTCACTAAAAGAATCACAGGCCTAAAGCAGATGCCCTATGCTGACCATCTAAAAAAACTCCCACTATACTCTGTCGCATATCGTCTACTCAGAGGCGATCTCTGCTTAACATACAAGGCCATGTCAAACCAAGAGCTGTTGGACATGCTACACTTAAAGAAATCCCAGTCCCTCAGAGCCACGCACTCCAGGGATCTAAACCTGGTCATCACAATGAACAAAACATGCTGGAGGTATAGGTTCCTGACCCAGACACTCCCCATACTCTGGAATAGAATGCCCATACATGTCAAACAGAGCGCCTCTTTGGCCCTCGTCAAAAGGAACTTTGATGACTGGATGGGAGATAGGAAATTTACCCCGGGGATCACGTCAGTCGCCCTGCTAGACAGGGGACCAGGAAAGTAAATTTCCTGGGTAGAAATAGCAGGGGAACTATTATGGCTAGGCTTGTATAGGCCCTAGGGCCGATAGCCTAGTACCAACCTATGAACCTAGGAACAGATCTAAAATAATGAGACAAGAATCTGAACATTCTGCTAAAATCTGAACAGTTGGGAGCTGTCATTGATATACTGTATGTTCAACAAAACTATGAAAACGTTAATTCACACAACTTCACATTGAAAGACTAGTAAACACAGATTATTTTACACTGAGATATATAAATCTGGAAGGGGAGGCAGTGGGAGAAGGAATTCTGGATGAAATAGGTGAGAAAGGAAAGTATAGCTGGGTGTGGTGAGGTTGGGAGGAGTGAGAAAGTTGAAGGCTTGGTAAGCAAAGATTCAGGGTAATGAATTAAACAAGTAGAGGAGGAAAAAGAGAGAAAGGGGAGATGTATGAAAAGGACCTTTATAGGGGGTGGCAGTAAATTGTTTGTTGTCTGGGCTAGTTCAGACACCACTACATTTCTACCACTACATGCATTGTCTGTAAGAAAACAAAGTATTCTAAATATCTTTGAAGTGCATATGCAGAAACAGATGGAGTTTCCTATCTGCCAGCTCTGCTCATACTGAGCATTTCTGGTACAAACGAGATATGCCATGGAAGGCCAGACTGGTTTTGCAAGTAATGCTGCCACAGGGGAAGAAGCATTGCTCTTAGACCATTCCTTGTGTATAGAAGTTGGTATCTACCACCATAATAAAGCCCAACACCAGTCAGACAAGGCATTTTGATGTAGCGCATATAAAATCACAGTATTTACAGAGTCTGGGGCTCTGTCATAGAAGCTAAGACCACCTGAATCATTGTGAATGACTAAAAAAATATTTTTGACAAGTACAAGTGTATACCATGTTTTCCCTGTTTGTGAGTTCACCACTGAAGTGGGTGTCCATTATGCCATAAAGTCTGGTAAAATGATACGGTACACATTACCAAAAGAAGCTAAGAAGCTATATTTCTGTAGAGACATTTATTCAAGCTACACGGGGTACTCTCTATTTCTTCCCTCTCATTACTATGAATATACAGTGGATTGTTCTGCCTTACTAGAAGTGCACAGCCAGCATCCACAGACCTCAGGAGTACAACCTCTAATACTGTTGCATTGCTGCAAAGCTATGACTACAGTACTACCATAAAGAAAAAATACATGCTGTTTTATTGTACAGGGTACTGTCAGCAGGAATAACACAAATGCTATCACGCCTAAACAGTGATGGGTGTGTGTAGCAGCCTAATCAATGAAATACCACATGCAGAAGCAGTGTCACCTGTGAAAGAGGTATTGGACTAAAATGGGGTAGCAAGTATGAGAGGCTGGTTTTAAAAATGTTGGCTGTGCATGAACTGGACCATAGTGGTAGCTTTGGAATTGAACCGGTCTGCATGGCCATTTATTCATTATCTAGCGTGAAAGTATTTTGTTTTGTAATGTTTTACTCTACTTATAGTTTCATTACATAAGCAGCCATACTCTAGTTATACTTTCATTGCATAGGAAACCTTGTTTAGTTGAAATATGTTAGTCCCAGGTTAGCTTATGTTTGAGTAAAACATTAAGTATTTTCCAGTGACATTGTATCTGCCCCATCATTACCACCAGCGCGTATACTTTGTGCACTGGGTGTGTTGTACCAGTTTTCTTTGACTGTGACCATGATTTTAAATCACAGATTTCCATGTTCACCATTCGGCTTCTTGCTTGCTCTACGTCTGTGCTGCATTCTACTTGAAGATCTTAGGATCAACTGAAGAAATACAGCAGAATCTCTCTATATAATCATAAATGCTAACACATAAATGGACCAGTACTTGATTATATATCACCGCTAGTTGATAGTAAATAGGGTCTGGCCCCATATCTCTGATATACAGAGACAGTCAGTAACACCCAAACTAACATAGCCTTCACATAATCTCTAAAAACTTGCCAACTAACATACCTCTCCTAATAAATGTCTATGATACATAGGGACACAATTGGGTTGTGTTGCATGACTAGGCTTATTAAGGCCCTGGTGGTTTTTAGCCTATATACTTGTGAACCTTCATTAACATGGCGCTGAACTCCCATAATAAGCCAGTTGTAAGTCCAGTGCTAACCCCCATTTTTATTCTCTTTGGATTTAAGTTATTCTTTTTAGGCCCGATACGGCTGCCAGGATATCTGAGACATTCTCACCTCCCAATATGCTTATATGGTACAGTTAGCTACCTCACCAAAGTTCATGTAGCATATGCCAACTATCTCTTGCAGTCATCTGACCAAAGAATATTGTCATTTTATCCACACTGTCCTACATGAGGAATTCCTTTGCATCTTTGAAAAAAATCTCTCATTCATACATGGCAATCAGTACATGAAAACTAACATAACCATAAAACAGAAACAATAACAACAGTGGTTACTTTTAGCAACAAAGGGCACAGGGCAGCATAGTAGTAGAATCTCAGAACTTGGTTCCCTTCCCAACAAATGGTGCAACCCTGGAGGATATTCATATTAGCTAGAGGGATTTGTGGGGTGCAGCCACCCACAACATGTAAGACGACCTTTACCGAATCATTTGAGTAACAGGGGAGTTATTCATAAAGGCAAAGTATGTCAAGGAGTTGGCACTTGAGCAGTACAAATAACTAGTACTACAGAACATTAACATGGAGGTAAAAGACTACCCTTCCCCCACACTATTTTAAGATTCCCCTTCCAAGGCTGCATAGTTTTTGGGCCAAGCACTTAATACTATCATCTTCTTCTTTCGGCTTTTTCCGGTTAGGGGTTGCCACAGCAGATCACCTGTCCACTCATGACTGGCAGTGGAGTTTTTACGGTGTCGAGTTGCCAGCCCAGCACCCAACCTTCCACAGAAGGCACACACATGCACGCACTCACACCTAGGCCCAATTTAGAGTGTCCAAGCCACCTACAGCATGTCTTTAGGATGTGGGAGGAAACCGGAGCACCCAGAGGAAACTCACGCGACCACAGGGAGGACATGCATATTTTGCACAGAAGGCACCCCAGCCAAGGATCGAACCGGAGAACCTCTTGCTGTGAGGTGGCAACGCTAACCGCTGCACCACCGTGGCTGCCCCAAGCACTTAAACTCTGTAATTCACTTGGTACAAAGTTGTGTGAGTTCAGAGTGGGTTTATTCAAGTAGAAGGACTGTGGGTGGAACAGTCCCGACACGGGGTGCAGCAGAACTGGCAAGGTGCATTACTGTTCTTCCTTTGTTTTTATTTGTTAGGTTATTATTTCACATTTATTTTTTTATATCACTTTTCAACAGCTTGCAGGTACCCTTTGTTTATGTTTGGTATGTTATTTTTCAATGACATGTGAGTCAGGATTATAAAAGAGCCTTTTATAAGTCTATTGCAAACCCTGATTCCTTTGGGTATGGTGTTTGTTAGACAGGAGGAATGCATTTCATCCACTTTCTGTAGTAATGGCACAGTGAGCTTTTAGGCTGCATAAGGTTTGTAATGCAATGTGGTAAGCTGCATAAACAAGCAGAAAAGAAAAAAAAATACTGTGCCTATTTGCTTTAGGAGAGTTCAGATTTTACAGTATTTTTGAATAAGCTCACTAAAATTCTTTCTGGGTGGTACCCATGATGAACGGTTTTACAGATGACCTTCCTGAAGCACTGTTTGCATGTTTGGACCAGGGATAATTCTTTAGCAATGTGGAACAGTAGTCTGTCTTTTCCACATGTCTACTATTGAAAGCTGACTTAGCTATTGAGTGCTTCTAATGTAACAGTGCACCTTTTTTCTGTCACATTCTGATTAGTCCTCCTCCACCAACAGTAATGCATCCTGTACTACTCATCTAGGGACATAATTGTGATGTCCTTTTCTCATATAACAAACAGCAGTAGGACCCACCACAGCAATAAACTGAAGGGGACATTATGTAAAAGCACATCAACAAGCAGTAAAATCCATTACATCTTTTTCCATTAGATGTACACCCAAACAACTGTGCTGTAGAAAATATTTAAAAAAAACACATTTGTGTCTGCCTCCAAAGTGAAAGATGCAAAAAAAAAACAAACAAACAAAAAAAAAAGCAGTAGCTCATATAAGCACTTGTTCCCTACATTTCAAAGTGTAGTGATATGGTTTTACTATAAGCATGAGGCTGTAAATAAAAGAGCATACAGAGGAAACTGTTAGCATTTCCTGAAGTGTTAAATTACCCTTCCCCCAAGGTACTGAAACCTGGGCCATCACACTAAAAGCTGTCTGAATGTAAACAGTAGGATCACCTGACCTACCAGCTTAATCAAAACAATGAGAACTACATACATGGAATCTTGACATTCTCCTTTTAACATTTAAGTAATGCAGAACATCAGCACTAACCAATCACCAGGTCACATCAATTAAAAGTGATTACATCATGCTTAAATGCTGAAATGGAAAATATAAACAAAAAAAAATAAAATACACCTGTAAAAAATACAAAGGAAAAACTTAAACACATAACACACTGTTTAAAAACCAAAACTAATATTTGTTTATAGTCACTTTCCTATTGTTTAAAAAACACCATGTTCACAGCATCATTGAGACCCGGGTGTATATAGGAGGCCAGCCTAAATTGCCACTCTGCCTCCCTCTGAGCAACCAAATTTCTAAAGTTGCCTCCCATTATGTCCTGCTTAACTACCTCTAGCACAGAAAAAATAAACTTTTTCCAATTGACACAAACAGTAGAATGTTTAAACAAAGCGTTATTAGAGTTTTTTGTTTTAATAGCATATTCATGCTCCGAAATTCTTTTTCTTAAACTCCTGCTAGACATTCCTACGTAAAAAGCAGGACAAGATGAACATGAAGCAATATAAACAATACCTGCAGTGTTACAGTCTACCTGCCAGGAACCCTGAAAGTTCTGTCCATATGACCTAAGGAAATGATGTCACAAATAAACCTACAGGCCCTACAGCCTGAACATTTGAACATTCCCCCACCACTTCCAACAGGGTGCCTAACATTGGAAAAAAAGTCGTTTTATACTTTTTATAAACAAAAGATAGACTATCCCCCAGTACTTTAGCAATATCTGGATGTTTTTAAACAATAGGAAAGTGACTATAAACAAATATTAGTTTTGGTTTTTAAAGAGTGTGTTATGTGTTTAAGTAAGTTTTTTCCTTTGTATTTTTACAGGTGTATTTTATTTTTGTTTTATGTTTATATTTATTTATTTATTTTATTTATTTATTGACATTTGTTAACCGGGTTTGTCCAACTGGGCTTGTGGCCCATTTTCAGTGGAGACCCGAGGAGAAAAGCTCTAGTAGTACATTTTAAACAAGTACAATTTTAAACAATGTTGATATAATAGCAGTTATAGCAAAAAGATTCACATATGTTGGGTTAAATACATAAAGTTAAGGTTGCATTAAAAAGAAGCTAAGTAACAATTTTACATTAATATAGTTCAATAGGTCAACAATAAAATGTTTTGTTTGTATAAAATTATGCAAATGCATAGTAGACACATTGGAGAGAGAGGTGTAATGAGGTACTAAGTATGGCCCTTTTGAGGGTACATAAAGGGAAGGAAGACTAGGTAGGGTCATGGCAAGGGCAGGTTCTGGAATTGAGAAAATAAGCTTTAAGTTCATTTTTATATTTTCTATTTCAGCATTTAAGCATGATGTAAACACTTTTAATTAATGTGATCTGGTGATTGGTTAGTGCTGATGTTCTGCATTATTTAAATGTTAACTGACAGGGTCTTGATGTTTTGTTTCTGAAGAAGTCTGTTAGACGAATAGTGAATATTAAACTTTGACTACGCTAAAAACTCTGAATCGGAGTCCTCCTCATGCATTCTTGGGTGATTTTTTTGTTTGATTGCTCTTATATACTTAAAAGTTGTTGTGGGCGGCCGAGGTGGTGCAGTGGTTAGCGTTGTCACCTCACAGCAAGAGGTTCTCCATTTTGATTCTCGGCTGGGATACCTTCTGTGCGGAGTCTGCATGTCCTCCCTATGGTCGCGTGGGTTTCCTCCGGGTGCTCCGGTTTCCTCCCACATCCCAAAGATATGCTGTAGGTGGATTTGACACTCTAAACTGGCCCTAGGTATGTGTGTGTGTGTGTGTGTGTGTGTGTGTGTGTGTGTGTGTGTGTGTGTGTGTGTGTGTGTGTGTGCGCCTTCCGTGGAAGGTTGGGCGTCAGGCTGACAACTCAACACCGTAAAATTCTACTGCCAATCATGAGTGGACAGGTGATCCACTGTGGCGACCTCTAACCGGGAAAAAGCCGAAAGAAAAAGAAGAAGATACTTAAAAGTTGTTAACATAACTATTTTGCTCTGTTAAGCATTCTCTGAAGAGTGCACAGTTTAAAATTCAATGTCTGACATTATTTAGTGACTGTAAAACTCAATGATTTGTTGTAAAACCACAAATTAATAATAAGAACAGAGCAAAACATAAAGCAAAATGTCATGGACATTCTGTAAAATCAGACACAGTTCCAACTTTCATACAAAGCAAGTTTAACACATTTTCAAAGTTAATCATGTAACTGTCATGTAGTGTATAACCAAACACAACACAGCTTTAAAGGAGAACTCCCCTCAAAAGTCGTTTTTTCCAAAAAGTGATTTTCCTTCCCTGTAATCCAACACTGAATGCTTAACATACAAATAAAACATAATTTAATAATTATGTTTGCCTGTCTTTCCTGCATCTGTCTCACCTGTTACATGACAAAATATACAAAGAGAGGCAGAGTAATTAAGTTAGGTCATTTATCCCAGTCACATAGCCATTAAGAAAACAACTCCTCTTAAACAATGAGATTTAAATGTGCCTTATCAGTTACAGATTGCCAGCATCAAACCTCAGGTAAACAGTGTAACCTGGAGTCTAAACAAAGGCAGGGCTTTCAAGGTTAGTTTTCAGATACAAATGTCTTCCTTTCTTTTAATAAAACTCAGTGCCACTCAAAAGAAAGCATGTTCATTTAACTCTCTTTCTGTCAGTATTTGATTTAGCATATTTTCTACACTATAATTTCTGTAAACGTGTATTTTTCTTCTAGTGTTTTGAATTTTTGCACTGTGTACATTGTTTTGTCGGGAAAAGTCAGTGAGTTGGGAAAGATTAACTTCAAAGACTTTAATTATAGCTACAATATTTAAAACTGCGAATGCAACATAAACCATCTCAGACCAAGTAACACCTGTTAATCATAGGGGTCAGATTTCTCACACTTGGAATACTGAACTACAGTTGTTACTTTGAAAAGAACAATTAACTCAACTACATTTTCAAACCTGTCATTCAGACATTGAGAAAGAAAGCCACAATAAATGATCCCCACATCATAAGGATTTCTTTCTGTCTCGCTAACATAACATAAGGAAGGTGACGCTATTGACTGTAAAACAAAATAATGCTAGACATGACAGCCTCCTTCAAATCATTTTGGGGTATAACAAATTACAAAATGATAGTAACCATTTACTTTGATATAGAGGCATTGGCAATGCAGAAAAGTTCAAGACTGGCTGAAAAACATGTTTTTTTTTTCAGTTTTTGGCTGCAGTTCTCCTTTAACAATATAAAGAAACCACACCGATATTAAAAATAAAGGAGAATTCAGCACAATTCATGTTGCTTTGCAGGTACAGTCCAAATGCCAACAGCAGTATAACAAAGTATACTATTAATAGTTTGGTAAATATGAACTGCAGCACAAAAAAAAAAAAAAAAAAAAACGAACTAACTGTAGCTGTCACTCACACAGGCAGAAAAATCATGACCCAAGGAAAAAGCAGCTAAAATATACATCCTGACCCCTCAATAGATTTTTATATATGTATGTTCACACCATCATTACTTTATGTAATATTTAAAAAGTTTTTTTTTTCTTTTTTGGAACAGCATTTTTTTTTGAATGAAGGTATGAACCTATGAACCTATATGTATGTATACTGCACAAAAAAAATTGTTGTGCGCTGCATAACAAATAAAGATAAATGCAAAGTGTAAGCAAGTACATAGTAGAAGAAAACAAAAAAATGTATAAAAAATAGTCCTTTGGATTAAATTCTGTCTTACAGTACAAGTCATACTGTTATTTACCGTTTTTTTTTTGTTTGTTTGTTTGTTTTTTTTTTTTTTTGCACAAGGTACAGGGTTGATTCTAACTTTTGGGAAGGGAAATATGGTTAAGTTTAAAATGCCCCATAAGGGCAGATAGTCTAGAACTAACCTATGGACTGTTTAACACACACTCAAGTCTTTTGTTACTGCACAAAACAAACCATGACAGGTACAGTATATATCCAATTTGCATGCTAGTCATCAATAAAGGAAGAGTCTGAGCTAAAGTTAGCTTAATTTTAATGATAAACACATTTTTTTAAAAAGTGCTAATCCTAAATATCAAATCCAATAACTACTTGTATACTGGTTTACGTACACCTATCCTACTTTATGATACCCTTCAGCTGCTTAAACAACAAAGGAAGAAAGGTTTCCAAATCCTACATCAATCTCTGGTTCAGAAATACAGTATAATACTTTGGAAAGCAGAATTTGTTATTCCGTAAATTCGCAGCAATCGTGATTATTTCAAGGTACTCTGATGGAGACCTCAAGAAGCTTGTTATGAATACAGAGTGCAGTGGGGCCTCATTTTTGGGGTCTATATTAAATCAGCGACCGCTGAAAAAAGCGAACGCTGATTTATCGACCCCATGTAAGCGAAAGCTTATAATCCCGAACACTTTAGAACAGCGATTTTCTTTCCCAGGGAAAAAAAATTGCTGTTCCAAAAAAGAAAAAAAAAAACTTTAAAACAGTACATAAAGTAGGGGGCTTCGCCCCCGACATCGCCGACGTGGGGGGCTGTGCCCCCCACACCCCCTACTTAAATATACCAACTCCAAGACCACACTATAGTGACAAAAATGGCAAAATAATGAAGGCGGCCAAGCAATTTCTTTCCCAGGGAAAGAATTTGCTCATATGCGTTTCGCGCTTTCAAGTTCAATCAAGATGCATTCAAAAGAATGCATCTCAGTCATATAATAGGGAACCTCACTTTTGATTGCACAATGCCATTTTTGATAAATGTTTCTCCTTAGTTCACCCAGGCAAAAAACAGACTTTCAGAGTATTAAGCAACATGTGCTGAATATTTAGCACTGGCCCCTGACCATACCTCTCAACCATCCAGATTTTTGCAGAATGTCCACCTCTTACAATTTGTGTTTTTCTGCCAAATTACTGAGGACTGATCTCGTTAAATAATGACATACGTTTCTGTTTCATATTTCATTTCCTTCAGAAAATGCCCACTAATACATGTGCTGTTATTATAGCAACTAAGTCTATACTTTATAAGAGCAATGTTTATAACACTGGGCCTTTGACCCCATTATTTTAGGCTTTGTTCAAATTTCTTGTGCTAAGAGGTTGGGAGGTATGCCCCCTGACTCTGCTTTCATGAGAGACATATGTTACTTTTTTCAGTGACCAAGAAGAGACTAGTACTATAAATCTGAAGGGTATGGGTGGCTCACCCTCACATTGGGGAGACGGGGGAACCTGTGCCCCCCCACGCAAAAACTCTTAAATTTCAGTGAGTCTGATCATCAACCTGTTATAGTCATGAGTCATAGTTGAAGGACTTACTATATCCTCATTTTAAAATCAAGGATATTATACATTAAAATTATATTTGGCTTTGCTGCACTGCTGCTTGTCAAGCAGCATAGCTGCATTGTTTGCTTTCTTTCCCTAAATGTCTGAATCCCTTCAGCAGTCTGTCCATATATGCACAAACACTTCAATGACATGAAAATTAAATATTCCCCAATGACCCCTTCAGCAGTCTGCCCATGTCTGCGCAAGCACATCACTGACATCAAAATTAAAAGACTTCCCCAACAACCGCTTTGGTAGTCTATCCATGTATGTAAGCATGCACAAGCACCAAAATGAAACATTTCCCCCAACAACCCATTCAGTAGTATGTCTTTGCATGCACAAGCACTCAAATGACATCAAAGTGAAACATATTTCCCCCAAGTAACAATCCATACAGTAGTCTGTCCAAGTATGTATGCACAAGCACAAATGAAACAGAATTTCCCCAAGTAACAGCCTCTTCAGTAGTCTATCAATTGTATGCACAAACACTTCAATGACTTCAAAATGATACCTTTCCCCAACAGCCCCTCAGTAGTTCGTTCAAGTCTGAACAAGAATGTCACTGTTTCCAAAACAAAACATTTCCGCCAAATGACCCCCTCGGTGCTATGTCTATGTATGCAGAAGCAACAAAATGAAACACTTCCCCCAACGACCCCTTCAGTACTATGTCCAAGTATTCACAGCAAGCGTACTAGTTAGTAATCTTATTTACCTAGAGACTCTTTTTTTTTCCTGCCTGCCCATTCTCTCTCCTCACACACCAAATGCATCCACTGTGAGTGATTTTGATACCCAAAACAGAATATCCGTCAACTCACAGTAGGTGCCAAAGACTTAACTAAAGAGACTGTCTTTATTGCACTATGGCACTGCACCCTCTACCTGCTCAGAAAATCATAGGTCTTTTGGGGCTGGTGCCCAAGTAAGATGATGTATGGGAAAAAAAAGATATTTAATTAAAAGTATTGATTTTTTTTTTTTTTTTTTTCATCAGCAAATTGCACCCTCAACAAGACAGCACATGGGGCAATTGGACCTTTCACCCCAAACCATCTACTTTACTGCTACCCAGACTTACTCCATTTTTTTTTGCTGGGGCTGGTCATGGATTATCTCATCTGTGCTTCTGTCGGGGGGAGGGGTTAATGACCTACCCACTCCCCCCCCCCCACCACCATGGTTGTTGTTTTTACGTCTGAGGGCATCTTCCCTCTTTGGACCATGTCTCTTCTTAGGGACTGTATCAACAACTGCCCTCTTACCTGGGAAGGGCACGCCCACCCCTTCCCTGCTGCTCTATCAGTTGCCTGAACAGCTAATTGAACCTGGGTCGGCTGGGTTGTAGTCAGGATTTTATCCCTCTACACCAACACAGTGGCTGTTTCCAAATGCATTTTAATACTGAACTTCATGTATGGTATTCCCACAGTTTACCGAGCCAGACATTTTGACTTTTAGCTAAAACACATTTTTCTGTTTTCTACGTATTTGTAATTGTACAGCAAAATAGAATGAAAGAGAGCAGACCAAAAAGAAACAGAGTCTTCCCCAAGAGCAAAGAAGGATGCAGACCCTTAGTTGCAGAAAGGTGCATCTGGTCGCCAAATCTAGCCAGCGCTACACTTTAAGGCATAGTAATATAATTGAGCCACATACATTATACAGCAAATTTAGCTTGCCAGCTTCAATAATAGATATAAAAAGAGCAGGAGCAACTTCATTGGATTACCACATCACAGCCCTACTTTTCAAAAACAGTAACTAAGAAAGTACAGCAGCAATCAATGCCAACCACTGGCATATTAAAATCAGTGAAACATTTTCTCGTTCACACATATTACATCTTTTACACTTTCATTTAACACCCATAGCTCCTTTCGGTGTCATGACATTTTTGGAAGTAAGCGAATTTATCAGTTAACAATAGAAAGCATATGAAAGGGCAAGGTCTGCAAAAAAATGACAAAGATCGATAATCTAGGCTGCACTGCAGTGGAGACATAAACCACCATTTGTCACTTGTTATTCTTGTTTTCATATTTGCATTCCTATTTTCATAACTAAGTAAGCTACAGTTTATAAAGGGGAACAGTGTGAAATGTCAGGAAACAAAAATACACTTTCACTGTCCATGTATAAAATACTATGCCAGAAATAGTGCTAGCTGTTTGCTAGCAACTATGAAGACACATGATATTTCTGTGTGCGCATTAATATTTTCAAAACCAAACATACTTACAAACTGAAGAATAACATCAGGTGAAACCTTACATGTGTTGGAGAAAATTCACTTTAAGTTGGACAGCTTAAGAAATATTGAAAATTATTTGTAGTCTTAATATGCAAATAGGCTGTAAATAGGCATACTTTTTTGTTTCTGTAAATACCCCAATAAACAAGCACACATAGAAAGGAATTTATTTCGATCATGCAAAAACTGATATTTTCTGTAGAAAAGTGTTGTTGACAATATTTAACCACCAATGTATCCTCCAAGAAAGCAACAAATAACCAAAGATACAAATCTTAGGAAAAAAAAAAAAGAAGAAGAAAAACAGCCTCAAATGAGCAATATCAAATAATTTATTGACCAAAATAAAATAATGAGTACAAAGTTAAGCCCTTTCATCCCTGAGCACCGGACTTCTTCAGAACAAAAATAACATGTAGTATTCACCTTAAATAAATCATTAAGTGAGTAAACCACCCAATCAGAGCAATGAATCAATAACATGCCCAATCACAAGCTAATTTAAACTTGGAGAGACTGCAAGTTAGACACCTTCAAAGAAGAATACCTCCAACCAGTTCTGATCTCAAAGTACTCTGCAAGGTCAGCATATATAAAAATCAATTGATTATAAGTACATGTATGTATATATTGATAAAGCAGAATATGCTACAATAAAATTTTCATATATAAAAGTTCTCGTAAATAAATAAGCCAGACTTAAAGTCAAGATTAAAAAACAATACTTCATAAAAAAACATCATTCAAGAAGCTGGCCACATTGAAACATTCAGGTGAGTACTATTACACTAATTGATAATGTTTGATATCAATGAAAGTGAATACATACAAATCGCAGCTGATGCTCTGGCCTACCCAGTATCCATCTTGATTAACCGATCTCTGTCAGAAAGTTACGTTTGCACACTGTGGAAAGTATCATATATAATTCCCCTCCACAAAGGCAGCCCCTCCACAGAACTAACCAATTACCGCCCCATAGCTATTCTCTCTCCATTCTCCAAAATACCAGAGAGATGCATACACTCTCAGGTCTCAGACTACCTCCTTACTAACAACCTCCTTTCCAATATTCAGCATGGTTTCCACCCAAACCATAGCACCAACACTGCCTTACTCTCCTTTACTAACACTATCCTTCAGCATAAAAACAATGGCTATCTCTCCTCTGCTACTTTCCTAGACATATCTAAAGCATTTTACATGGTCCCACACAAACAACTTATCTCTGTCCTCAATAACCTATCCTTCTCTTAATCACTCACCAACTGGTTTCAGAGTTACCTGTCTGACCGCCAACAATCCGTTGTATGGCAGAATGACATATCTCCCCAACTACCTGTCTCCATGGGGGTTCCCCAAGGATCCATCCTTGGACCCCTACTCTTCTCTGTTTTCACCAATAATCTAGCCTCTGCCACCAAACATGGCATACTCATACAATACGCAGATGACTCAACAATCATCTGCTCAGCCCAGTCCCTACCCAACTGCAAAAAGTCACCCAGGAAGCCTTTTCCTCTGTTGAAACTTGGTTATCCAATGCCCAATTAATACTCAACCCTAACAAAACTAAACTACTCATCTTCCAACCCACCAAACATACTCAAAACAACTCTCATTTTAACATCACAGCAAAAGACAACACCACTATATACCCAACTGAACACACCAAACTGCTAGGAGTGAAAATAGACAATAAACTAAAATTTGACATTCACATATCCATGACCATAAAAAAGTCCACAAAAAACTAGGAGCATTTTACAGAAATAAGCAACTTCTCACTAAAGCAGCAAAGATTTCAACAGCAAATTCCCACCTTATCTCCACCCTACTTTATGCCTCTCCAATATATACCAACCTAAGGCAATGCGATCTAAACAAGCTAGAGGCCTGCTACAACAAAATCGCCAAATTCGCCACAGGGGCATCCTACCGTAGTCACCACTCTCTCTCACTTACTGAACTAGGCTGGCTTGAACTCCCTCACCTCCTTCAATGGTATTAACTCTCACTCACCCACAAACTAGTAAACCATCCACTAAATGTCCCATCCCTCCAGAATCTACTCCAACCCTATCGCACCACCAGACCACTAAGATCCAGCAACAAAAATCACTTGCAGATCACTAAAGCCAATAACTCTGCTGGTGAAGCACTATTCTCTTGCACCATAGCCAAATTATGGAACTCCCTCCCACCCACAATTACCTCCGTACCATCATGCACCAACTTCAAAACTTTACTAAAAGCGCACCTAAAAACATGCTGGCTATGCCCTTGCAACTCCCACTCTAATATCACCCACCCCATCCAACCACTACCTTTCTTTCCACTCCACTAACTACCTTGATTATAGCAAGCTCAGATGCTCATAAGCCTAGTACTTATTATACAGCAGGAACTTCTTATTGTAACATTTGTTAATGTCTGTTATGTACTTCACAGATAAAGATTCTAGTTGTCTACTGATGTACTATGTTCTTCATCTGTAAATATGTTGTAAGTAATTGCTATGTTAAATTGTTAATTGCTATGTAATCCAATGTAACTACTGTCTGTTTATTTTAACTGTGGAGCTTTTCTCCCCGGGCCTCCGCTGAAAATGGACCTACGTCCAGTCGGACACTCCCGGTCGACAAATGTAAATAAATAAATAAATAAATAAAAATAAAACAGAGCTTCCAATTTCTTATTTTTTGTATTATCTTTTTTTAGTCTCTGCCCATAAATCCTTAGCTGCTACACCAGAATCATTTGTAATCCATACTCATACTTACTTCATTTTATTATGTCCCCATAAATATGGATATTGCTGAACCAATTTCTGTGTGGGTAAATAATTTACAGCTATTGCCTTTGTTTTAGCTTCATTAATTTTGTATACTGAAAAGATATGAAACTGAATCAAAATGTTCTACAACACTGAAATGTCCTTTTCTGGTTTTATACTGAAATAATAAAACAAGAGAAACTGGAACCATGAGTAGCTATGTTTAATAAGACGCAAGTACAACTTTCACAGTATACACACTGCTTCATCTGGCATCAAACTATCCAAGGTACAATGATATTTAAATACCAGAATCAATTAAACAATTATGCAATAAAAAATTTAACAACATCTAATTAAGGTCTAAACATCAACCTGATTTAAATGATGCACTTAGCATTAAGCCTGTTTTAAATGACTTACATCATAAGATTCATTAACATTTCTGTGAATTTTTACAGTTTTGTAGTAAAAATGTGTTTATAATATTTTTATATGTATGTTTTTAGTAAATAAGTTTAGTTAACGTAGTTGAATGTTTGCCTCCCCTTCACAAAACCACATTGATCCATACCTATCAGTTTTGGCATCACCTTTGTCATTCTTTTAGCCATTATAGACATAAGCATTTTATAATCATGGTTTAGTATTGAAATGGGCCTATATGAAGCTGGATCTGATGGGTATTTACTCTCTTTGGGTATAACAGCCACCACCTCTTTTTTCCAGGATGTAACTACTTCTCCTCCTCCTCTTAAAATACTGTTAAACAAAACCTTCCAGATCTTTATCAGTTTTTCCCTCCTAGCTTCCAAACTGCCACAGGAATACAGTCTATTCCTGGGGACTTTCCTGTGTATTGGTTATACACCACCATTTTTATCTCATCTCCTCCTATCTTAACTGTTAGTAATTGAGCCTCATCTACCTCTAACCTTGGCATATTTAATTCTTCCATAAACATCTCCATGTATACCTTTTCTTGATTTCCCTTTTTATCTGCTTAATACAGACTTTCAAAGAATTTCCGAAATATTTCTAATACCCCTACAGGATCTCTTGCTATCCTCCTTGTTATAGGTACCCTAAGCTTGGCGACAGCCCTTTCACTTTCTGTTGCCTGAGTCATTCTGCTAAAAGTGTTTGTGCTCTAGGATTACTGCAATCTTTCTAAACTCATGCATATTATTGAGGTGATCCCCTATTTTCTGTTTAGCATTCTGCAGTTACTCCTCTTCTTGTTCTGTGAGATTCCCCCTGTTCTGCAATACTTTAATATTTGTCAGTCATTCTAAACAATTCTTGTTACTTCCTAATCATATCTTTTTTCATTTATTTCCACCCTATTTTTTAACTCTATTTTAATTTTATCCCATTCCCTAGCTATATTTTCAAAAGAAATTACGGTCTGCAGAAATAGCTCCTGAATAATTTCCTCTACCCATTCTTTAAATTCCTCTCTTTTCAACAGATAGGTGGGAAAATACCAGTGTCTCATATTTATTTCAATACCCTGTATTTTTATTTTAGCTATTATTGGCACATGATCTGAAATAATTACTGGGTGCACATCAAGCCTTTCAATTTAATGCATATGTTCTTGTGAAATGTAAATTATATCTAGCCTAACCCAGTTATTGTATCTTGGGGAATAATATGTAAATTCACTCTGAAGTCCTAGTACTGAATTCACATCTTCCATGCCAAATATTTTCATACATTTATTCAAAAATCTACCCTCCTTTGCTATATTTGCCCTCCTCGGCCCCCCAGACACATATTCACTGCTGCAAATCAAATTCCAGTCCCTACCTATAAGTAATATTCGTTGCTGAAAGCCCATCATTTCTCCCAGAATTTTCTTAAGCTCCATTATAGCAGTTTTGGGTGGAATATAAATACATGCCAGTGTAATCCTTCTCTCTTACCAGTAGCCTATCTAATCTACCATTATTATGTTTTTATCCTCTTCTATCACTATTGGAGCCCCTCTTGCAATGAATATAACTCCTCCTCTTTTCCTTTGTTCCAGATATTCCACTGAATAACCATCCTGAAAATCTTACTTTATCAAATTCATGTGTTCAGTTCTTTCCAAGTATGTCTCCTTTAGCATACCTAGTTGCACTCTACATTTTAATATAGTTCACTACTCATTCATTTTTGTATTTACCTGTGAGATCGTTGACATTTAAAGACATTACAGAAAGCATCAATGTGTTAAAAAATGATTATTCCCACCTTTTATGTATAATGGCTTTTTTGTTAAGTGTCTTGTTGCAGCTTTTGTGTTGCATGCATACACTGTTTGGCAGGTTGATCTTTTATACAGTTGCTTCCTGTCATATCCATTTGAGCCTACATCACAGCTTACAAAACATTCTGTTTTATTAAGACCCCTCAGACAAACACACCCCTAATACCTACTCACTTAATACTTACACATAAACTATGTATATCTTCAAATACTGAAGTTTTACCCTCTTAATAGGAACAAGTCTACCAAACTGATAGCCACACTGACAGACTTGGGTTAACCTAAAATAAAGGTAATCCATGCTAAGATGCATGGTACAGCTTGTGCTTATTCTAAGTGCTGTCTGTTTTTGTCTTATCTTTATAGCTCTCTCAGATGGGAGAAAGTACAGTTGTGTACACTTACCATAAATGTAAATGTTCGAGTGTATTCACTGTTGCAGTCATTACATTTGGGTAATCTGCTGGCAGGTTGCCCTCAATTGGCCTGATTAACAAAGTCTTGGGTCCTGCGTCGGTTGCTGTCCCTTCTTCCATGACGTCAGGTTGTCAGGGGTATAAAACATGCAGCCGACACCATTACATCAGTTTTTCTTGCCCCAGATGTCAGGTGCCCCTTAAATGGGGAGCAAAATACATATATATATCTTCTTCTTCTTTCGGCTTTTTCCCGGTTAGGGGTCGCCACAGCGGATCACCTGTCCGCTCATGATTGGCAGTGGAGTTTTACGGTGTCGAGTTGCCAGCCCGGCGCCCAACCTTCCACAGAAGGGACACACATGCACACAATCAAGCCTAGGGCCAATTTAGAGTGTCCAATCCACCTACAGCATGTCTTTGGGATGTGGGAGGAAACCGGAGCACCCGGAGGAAACCCACGCGACCACAGGGAGGACATGCAGACTCTGTACAGAAGGCACCCCAGCCGAGGATCGAACCGGACAACCTCTTGCTGTGAGGCGGCAACGCTAACCGCTGCACCACCATGGCCGCCCAAAATACATATATATATATATATATATATATATATATATATATATATATATATATATAATTAGAAACACAAAAATATACCTCCAAACAAAAGCAAATACACCAAAAAGGCTTTTAAGCATAGTAAAAGAAAGAAGAGGTATAGTAAAAGAAAAACAGGGGGCTGGAGGAAGGGTAACCAGGACTGCAACAGTGAATACACTCGAACATCTACATTTATGGTAAGTGTACACAACTGTATTATGTTCATCGTGTTTCACTGTCACAGTCATTACACTTGGGTAGATCCCCAAAGCTAAGGTTGGGAGGATGGATTTATACAGCATTAGGAACAGCTATAAGGCCCTGCAAAACAGCAGTGGCAAAGCCAGCTCTGGATTTAGAGAAAATTGGTAAGTGATAATGCTTGGTGAAAATATGAACTGAACTCCAGGTAGCAGCTTCTAGAATATCCCTGGTAGGATCATCTCTGAGAAAGGCTGCTGAAGTAGATGCAGCCCTGGTGGAATGAGATCTAATCCCCTAGGGGTTAGGTTTTCCATGGTGCTTATAACAGAAATTAATACAATGGCTTATCCATTTAGAAATAGTTTGCTTTGAAATAGCCTTTCCCTCTGCCCCTGCAGCAAATGCTACCAGCAGTTGTTCAGATTTTCTTTGAGATTTAGTCCTGTCCAAGTAGAATCTAAGTTGTCTGTGTACATCCAATGAATGCAGAATCCGCTCTCCCTTGTTCTGTGGATTGGGAAAGAAAGTTGGCAAATGAATGGACTGATTAAGAGTCACACTGGATACCACCTTGGGCATGAATGATGGATTGGTCCTGAGTCACACCCTGTCTGCATGAAAGATGATGAAAGGCTCCACTGCCATAAGGGTCTACAATTCAGATATCCTTCTAGCTGAAGTGATTGCTAAAAGGAAGGCTGTTTTCCAGGAAATTAATTTTAAGTCTGCAGTTGCAGCTGGCTCGAAAGGAGGTAGAGTGAGTTTCTCCAATACAAAGTTAAGGTCCCAGGCAGGGGTTGGAGCTCTCCTGGGTGGTCTCAAGTTTTTGGCCCCTCTGAGATACTGATTTAGAAGAGGATGAGAGAAGAGGAGGGAGGGTCTGTGTTGTAATGAGATGAAATGGCTGAGGCATGGATTTTTATGGAAGAAAAAGACAGGCCCTTGTGAAGCATCTCAGTTAAGTATTGCAAAATCTGGAGGTAAATTGGGCACTGCTGTGCTCATCCCTTGAGATTGATTCCAGGCACAGAATCTTATCCATTTGTCGGCATAAGATTTTCTAGTACTAGGTCTTCTCGCCTCCAAAATGACATCCATCACAGGTTTGCTGACGGATGCTAAGGGGGAATTTAAATGATTAGCCAAGCTGCAAGATTCAATGTTTGGAGCTGAGGGTGCAGAATTTGGTTCTCCTGCTGAGACAGTAAGGAAGGTGTCTGAGGCAGGTGCCATGGAGAAATGTGTGACACACTGCACAGGAGTGGGTACCAGTGTTGGCGAGGCCAGTCCGAAGCAATCAAGATAATTTTTGGTTTGTCCTGTTTGACTTTTAGTAGAACTTTTGAGAGCAAAGGCAGAGACTGATAGGTTTTTCTAGCTGAAGGACAGAGCATCCACTTTCTAGGCTTTTTTGGGATGAGTTCTTGTGCAAAATTTGTCCAACTGGTAGTTTTGGGGTGAGGCAAAAAGATCTATGTCTGGGCTCCCCCATTTGCATGTCAACATGTTGAAAATCTGTGGTTCCAGTTTCCATTCGTGACGGTCCAAGAGATTTCTGCTTAATTCGTCTGCCAGAACATTCTGCTTTCCTGGCAGGAATTGAGCTTGTAGTTGTACTTGGTAGCTCAAGGCTGTGTTCCACAATGCCATGGCTAGTCTGCAGAGGGGGTAGGAATGTATACTCCCCCTGCTTGTTTATGTACCACATAACCGTGGTGTTGTCCGTCTTTATCAGTAATTGTCCTGGATGAAGGTAGTCCTTGAAGGCTGTCAGTGCATTCTGTACAGCTAGTATTTCTTTTTGATTGATATGAAGGTGCATTTGTTTTGGACTCCATTTGCCCTGAATGCACTTCCCTGCCAGATGAGCCCCACATGCATAGTCTGATGCGTCTGTAGTTAGGGTTTGGGTGGCAGGGAGTGGTGTGAATGGCAGTCCCTTGTTTTGGTGGCAGGCCTCTGCCCACCATAGGAATTCTAGGCGCAGGCAAGGTATGATAGGAATCATTGTTTCCAGGCTGTGACAATGTTGACTCCATAAACTTTTTAAGTACCACTGAAGTTTCCTCATATGCAGTCTTGCATATGGAATTAGAAGAATGCAGGAGGCCATGAACCCCAAGGCTTGCAGCATTTGCCTTGCAGATAGCAGGGTTTTTTGTGGCCACCTGTTTGAAGTAAGTCACCAAATGAATTTGCTTTTCTGGCGTAAGGAAAGCCATCTGGGCAGTTGTATTCAAGCTTGCACCCAAGAATGTAATCTTTTGAGAGGGTACCAGTTGAGATTTATTTTTGTTTATGGTGTACCCTAGACAGGTTAGAACTCTTTTTACAAATGCCAGATGCTTTAGAAGAATGGCCTGGTTTTCTGCCTGAATTAAACAATCGTCCAGGTATGGATATATTTGAATATTTCTTTGCCTGCAAAATGCAATTACTGGAGCCAGGCACTTTGTGAATACCCTGGGAGCAGTAGACAAGCCAAAAGGCAGTGCAGAGAACTGATAATGCATGCAGCCTGCTTTGAAGCGTAGGAATCTTCTGCAAGATTCCCTGATTGGGACATGCAAGTAAGCGTCTTTTACGTTGAGAGTTGCCAACCAGGCATCCTTGCCTAGCATAGGAAGTAACTGGTGAAGAGTCAGCATCTTGAATTTTGTTATGTCCAGGAAGGTGTTTAGAGTAGACAGGTCCAGAATTGGACGCCATGATTTGTCTTTTCTGGGTACCAGGAAAAGTCTGGAATAGAAACCTTGTCCCTTTTCCTCTTCTGGTACTAGTTGAATAGCCCCCATGTTTAGGAGGGAAAGTACTTGTTTCTGAGCCTCTGCCCACTGATTTGGGGGCAAGTCTGGCCACCCGTTTAGAGTTGGCAGTGTGTGGAAATTAAATCTGTATCCCTGGGACACTATATTTAAAACCCATTTGTCCTGGGTTATAAGTTGCCAGTTTCTTGAATGAAGAGCCAGTTTTCCCCCCAAAAGGGCAGCTAAGAGATAAGTGCTTGGTAATTTCAAAGGGAAGTAATTGAGACTGTTTACCATAGGGTGGTGCCTTGTTGTTTCCAGATTCGGAAGTGGAAGCACCCCATTGTTTAGTTCTGAAAGTCCCTTGAGACTGAAACCTGGTGCTTTTGGAATGTCTGGGTTTGACCATAATGGCTCTGGAGGGAGCTGGAAAGGACCAGTTTATAGTAGGCCAATGCCTACTAAATCTAGGAGGTTGCACTTGTAAGAAATCTTTCACAGTTTGCATAGATTTAGCTTTATCTTCCATCTTTTTTAAAACTTCTTCAGTCTTATTGCCAAATAGGCAGTCCTGCTGTAAAGGAGCATCCAAAAGTTTTGCTTTAACATGATCAGGCAGAGATTGCTCCTTAAGCCAAGCATGCCTTCTAAGTACAGACCCAGTAACATCAGCCCTACAAGAGGCCTCTAAAGAATCAAAACCACATTGCAAAGTATGTTTGCCAACTTGTTCAGCTGAATGCAATAAATCCTGCAAATCTTTATTCTCCACACAGTCAGAAATCAACATCATTTACTGTTTAAGCAGTCCCATGATATGCTGTTGACATTTTAGCATATGAAATTGACAGTTTAATGCCTTGATTGCTAAGGTTGCAGAAGTATAAACCTTTTTACCACATCTATCCAGCGCCCTGGAGTCTCTATCAGAAGGGGTAGGATTTTTTGCAGTAGAAGCCTTAATGCCCTTGGGCCCCTGAGAAATGGTTTCAGGGTCCGCAACCGGATTTTTAAAAATAAATTTGTGGGACTCAGGAACCCTGTAGCACCTGTCTGTTTTTTTAAGGGCTGGAGGTAAGGAATCAAGGGCCATACTGGATTCCGAAAACACATCATCAACAATATCTAGTACAGGAGGTATAGCCAAAGGCCTATGCTGAGGAAGAAGAAGGAAATCCCTAAGCCTCTTTTTGGATTCAGAGAAATCCTGACTTTCCCAGTGGAAAAGCTCCCTTAAGGTATGGAAAGTTTCCCCATAAGAGAAATCCTCAGGCGGAGAAGCAGAGGGAATGGAATCCTCTGCATCAGAGTCCTCATAAGTAGTTATGGACAAATCCAGATCATTAGAAGAGTCAGAAGAAACAGAGTCCTGTTCAGAAGATTCACAGTCACATTCAATCCTTGGCCTCTTGGGGGGGGGTTGACTATGGGGGGGGGGGTTGACTACCCCCGATTAGAGTAATTAAATCTTCAGCCATTTCGATCATTTGTTTTTTAGGCATAGGGGCCTGAACATGTGGCTGGGCACAAGCTTTTTAGACATAGATCGAGATTTAGGCCTTAGCACTGAAGTTGGAGTCGGTTTAATATCAAGTCTGTATTTAGTTGAAGACTTCGGTACTGAAACTCGAAAACGGAAATTTCAGGAGTCGGCCGACCGGCACTTGTGAAATGCTTCTGCTTCGGGCACCGCACGGCAAGAAAGACTGATGTAATGGCGCCGGCTGCATGTTTTATACCCCTGACATCATGGAAGAAGGGACAGCAACCGACGCAGGACCCAAGACTTTGTTAATCAGGCCGACTGAGGGTAACCTGCCAGCAGATTACCCAAATGTAATGACTGCAACAGTGAAACACGATGAAGATCACTTGAATGCTTTCAGAAAACATCATCTCCTAGCCATTTCTCTTGTCTCCATGGAGATACGAGGACCAGATACAAAGTTGCTACCAAAACCATACATTTATTTGATAGAAAAAAACTTTATAACATTCAATGTTCTTTTCATTTACTTCCTTTCTTTTAAAATGTGTTACTAGATCAAGCTAAGAGCCTTAATCCAGTCATCCCCCCTGCAAGAATGAAAAAAGTCAAATTTTCATTTTTTTTTGTCATGCTCTTTTAAGCAGATTTTTCTTCTCTTTTTTTTTTTTTTTACATTGCAGTACCTACATTTCTTAAAACTGAATAAAGACAAAGAAGAGAAGAAGGGAAAAAAAACAGACGTACCTGTTTACAATAGTATCCTCATTTCACTTAAAAATAACTGAAAAAAAATTACTTTATACCATGCAAAGAAAATCATGCACTATAAACATATTACTATTAAGAAAAAAATACTTACAGTTAACTTTCTCCCTCCTCTTTCCCTCTCCTGAGTATTTTTCCAAACATTAATGACATGAAGTAGGGCATATGTATGCTTCCGAGTCACCTACAAGCTTAAAGTAAAAAAAGTCCAATATTTCCTGATTTTCTTGTTCTGTTATGTTTCACAAACATAACTATTGCTTTGTAATCCCACATATGTCAATTTCCAAGTTACTAGTTTCATTCACGTTCACCTCCATCTCCCAAATCCCATTTTCTGCTTTATTTGCAATGTACTCTTGATTCTTCTAGTCAATTCTTGTGCTTTTTACTGTTAAAACATTGAAAAAGGTTTCACTGGCACGGTCTCTCTGCGGTCTTTATTACCAGAAGAACAAGAAGCAGAATCTCCTTCTGTTTCACAGCTCACCTTTTGTTGAGCAAACTTTGCATTTCCTCCTTAGTATGTACTGGATCAAAAAAATGATTTTGTCCCTCCAGAAAAGAATATTTTGAAGATAGCTGGGTAGATCAGTTTGAATCTCATGCCTACTTCTCGACATTCCCTGAACAGTGAAATAAATTTACTTCTCTTCTGCCTGGTATACAGTGAGTAATCATTTTCCACAAACACTGTATTGTCTCCCACTTTTAGTACTTTGTTCTTTTGCCAAAGTTTTCTCAGAATCAACCCTTTCTGCTGGTAGGATTGCATTTTAACAGTCTAGGTTGCTTTGTAAATAGCTGTACTCTTCCCAGTCAGTATTTTTTCTTTACCCTTTGTAGCTGACTTTGTCTCAGGTCCTCTGTATTTCTTTTTTTCCTGGCATCTAGGCAGTGCACTTACTAGCCAGTTACTGAAATTTACCCAGAAATATAAGTCCACTGTCTTTCTCTGCTGACTTTCTGTTTTCACACTGGGAGAACTAGAATTACCCTGTCACTCACTGTGCAGCCATCTTAGAAGTCCCAAGGATATTGATGATCCACCCTTTAGCCTGCTATGGCCACTTCTGGCTCTAGAACTCACCCTTTGGCTGTTTATGTTGATAGAAGCATTAACAATTTGAGGTCTCCTTTCAGTGATATCCTTAAGGACTCATGGGATTTCTTGGGTAATATCAAATGGGGGGTTTTCCAAGAGAGTTGGCTCCTGGTTATGACTGATGCTAATGACCTATTCTCCTGTACCCACATCAGCTGGGGCATTATTGGTTTCGAGAGTTTGTGAGTACTAGCAGTAGTTCTGGTAATGGTGAAGTCAGTATGATAACTGAGTTTATGGAAGTTATTTAAATAATAATTTTGTGTTTTGTTAAGGTGAGTACATCAAGTAGGCCTGTGGTGTTACAATGGGTGCTGCTTGTGCTCCTCTGTATGTGGACATTATCATATGGTCCTGTGAGCAAAAGTCTGTGTTCCCCTGTTTGTTTAAGCAGTATTTTATTGCCCACTTCAAAATTTTGGATGACATTTTTGTAATATGGAAAGATGAGGCTAGTTTAAATGATTTTACAGATTATTTAAACAACATACAGCTTTTCAGCTAGCAGTATTAATTATTTGGATATACTTTTGGATAACGATTTTAGTCTATGTAAGTTTAAATCTAAGTTATACAGGAAGCCCACATTTTCCAACAGTTACCTGCATTTTGAGAGCCATCACCCCTATAAGCAGAATGGTCAAATGCTGCGAATGGCCAGAATAATTTCTGAGGATGAAGATCTTCAGGAAGTGATAGGGTTTCTTAAGCTTTTGCTTTGGGAAAGAGGTTATCCAGAAGCTTTGCTCAATGAGGTGCACCACGAAATCAACAGGGGAAGGAAGTCAAAGTTCTTTCTGCTTTTGAGGCATGGGTTCCCTGTTAGTCAGGTAATACCGAGCCACACACTAACAGGTGAAAGTACTGAGGTACGTTTTCATAACAGTCTGGTGCACAAATATTCCCAAAAAAGCAGTGTGATTAACAATTTAGTTAAAGCAAACTGGAACATTTTTAAAAGTGACCCCAAGTTAAAAGAAAAGGTGGGGGGTGCCCCCCTTTACATACAAGATATGTGTAAACTTAAAAGAAAAAAATAGAAAAAAGCTGTTATTTCCGGGTTAAATTTCAGTCTAGGACTGGTCAAAGGCACCAGAAAATGTGGAGTTTACAGGCAGTGTAGTTCCATTTATGAAGATGAGGTGGTCAGGTTACACAATGTAAATTATACCTTTCGTTTTAGGCAAAGCTTTCATTGTAAAAGTGTAAGAATAGTGTGCCTGGATTTTTGTGATTTTTGCTACTCTTTTTACATTGGAAAGACTGAACACTCTTTGCAAAATGAGCATCTTTGTAATGTTAGCCAAAGAAAAGGAGACTAACGCCCTGTATAGATGCAAGACTTCATATGGAGGGAACAAAAAATAATTTTTTGTCTTGGAACAGGTGACTACTCTAAAGCTAGTGAGAAGCCTGGGTTAAATGATACAATTTCCACTGCCAGTACATTAAAGCTTAGGGCAGCTAAGCTGTAAAAATTATTTTCCCCTCCTTGGACTGTATTTTATTGGTATAACATTATGCATTAGTGTAATAGTATTCACCTGAATGTTTTAGTGTGGCCAGCTCCTTGAATTATGTTTTTTTATGAACTATTGTTTTTTAACCTTGATTTTATATATGGTTTATTTTTTTATGAGAACTTTACATATGATAATTTTACTGTATCATATACTGCTTTTTCGATATATATATATATATATATATATATATATATATATATATATATATATACATACATATATTTATATTAATATTTAATTTTTATTTGGGGAATTGGCAGAGTATGTTTAGTTTAACAATATGAAGTCAGAACTGGTTGGAGGTAATCTGCTTTGAATATTTCTAACTTGCAGTCTCTCCAAGTTCAAATTAGCTAGTGATTATGCATGTGAATGTGCTGTATTTTATTAATTTATTGATTCAGTACTCTGACTGGGTGGTTTACTTACTTAATGATCTACTTAAGGTGAATGTTACTTGTTTTTTTAGGTATGATGAAGTCCTGTGCTCAAGGACAAAAGTGCTTAACTTTTTATTCATTACTTTATTTTGGTGAATAAATTATTTGATACTGCTTGCTCACAGATACAAAGATACAACAATCTGTTTGTGAAACTTTGGAGAAAATAGCATTCTGAATTCTTCTGCAATATAATACATGACGATATTGATGTAAACACTGTGAAAGCCTCCCTTTTTATCAATCATACAGTCACCTTTCACTTCAACATTTAGCTAAATACTTGGTGTCATTCCATAGGGACCCAGTATGTATCAACATGGAATGAACTGCTTAACAGTTCTTCTTGCTTTGCAAAGGATGACCTGCACCTCTCATTCAAAGGCTTCTACAAACTAGTTAAACAAATTTGCTATCCTTATAGTGCCTTTTTAGGCACAGTCTAGCTAATGAATATTCCAATGTACCCAAAGTATGAAAACCTAAAAAAGATCATGTTAAGGTGGCTCTGCTCAATCCCAGAAGTCTCAACAAGAAGCCAGACATTGAGGCTTTCCAGCATTTGGAAAACACTGATGTATGTGTAATCACAGGAACCTGACTTAAATGTCTAGAAAGCACACCCATACCTATGTTTTGTGCTATCATGCTTTCAAACCCAATGTAAATGGTGGTGACATGTCCATTTTTGTTATGGACCGTATCACTTCTTGACATATTCCCAGAGAAACAGAAATTGAAAAGACTCAACTCCAAACCTTAACACCTTCCATATTCCAGTCATGTAAGATTCCTAAAAGTACTTGAGTAACTTCTCATAAATAAGAACTCCATCATTCTAGGAGCTTAACTATCCCTCAATAAACTGGGGTATGTATACCTCCAATGTAGGCTATAACTAAATATTTTTGGATCGAATAGATAAAAACTCTATGGATCAGACTGCTACCAACTCCACCAGAGGACATAATATTCTTGATCTAGTAAATATGAATATATTGTCATCATGCATAAATCCCGATATCTCCTTCCCTGATTAAGTCAGATCAAAAGCCTGTATACTTCTTAAAACTCTCTAAAGCCTGTGAAATCAATATATCAGAATTCAAAGTTTTCAAACATACAAATCTCATCAAATTCTATGATGAAGTCTAGGCATTCACTAACAAACACCATCACCTCAGACACTGCCACAACAATTGGGCTTGCAAAGGAGTTCTATACCCACTTAGATAAATGTATGGAACTGGCAGTCCTATCCAGATCCAAATATAATGGGAAATTTAAAAGTAAACTGCCTTGGTAGTCCACTGAGATAAATAACATCCACAAGAAAGGTATAAAAATTCATTAAAGTATAAGCAAATCAAAAGACATCAGGTCAAGGAGAATCTCAGAAATTTTACTAAAATTTTGAAAAATAATATTAAGTGTAATAAAGCAGCCCATGAAATTAGTTTAACATCTGAAGTCAAGGACAACTACAAATCTTTGTCAGAAAAGAAATAAACAACACCTAACATTGCACCAGAGTCATATAAAATGGCACCGCCTACTCAGATCAAATCGACATTACACCAGGACAACATCTGAAACTGAAGGAAACTACCACAAGTGTACACAATTTTCAGCCAAAATAATCCACAAATGTATTCCCACTCAGTTTAGTGCTTTTGGCTTCTCACTGAAGACTTCATAAGAACCAAAACTGGTTTTGCTGGACTGATACTTTATGACCGTTAACAAATTATAAATACAATACAATACAATAAATATAATAAAACTATATATTCTTGAAATGCATTAATTGCATTTTGTGAATAAATGTTTTTATGGTATTCCTTCAGATGGTCATGTTTCACCAGCTCACGGTTATACTGTTCACATCTGAATGCTCAGTGGTATAGCTGAATTTGAGTAAACAGGGATACATGCCTTCCTTCTGCATATAACTTCTGCAAGGTGCTGCAAACTCAGAAGCAGTGTAGAGATCGGAGGTGTGGACTTAGAGCCCCAATGTTGAGAGGTAAACACAGTTTTGATAGCACTACATGCTTTCTTTTGGAATCTAGACTACAAACATAGGTGAGAGGTTCAAAGCAAATTACTGGGAGTCACGTCAATGGTGTTCGAGCTCCTACAGCAGATGCAGTTTTAACTCTCCATTCAAGTTTGCCACATTTTTTTTTTCAGTGTTAAATTCAAAAGTCTTTCAAAAGCAATACTGTTGCAGTATTCTTCACCTTAGAAATCTCCTGTCAAAGATAGCCCAATGTCTAGCCAGTATACCACAGCCTTTTGATCTTGCATGTGCCATACTTCACACGTATGCTCACCACTCAAATCATAGGGCATAAGGTGATGTACAGATGCAGTTACTCAGAACTGAATTGCTCTAGTAAGAACAGTATCCATAGGACAAAAGGAAGCCATGCACATCCAAGGGGAGAAAATGCAGATGGAAAAGGGGAACCCTCGGCCAGGAGGGCAACTAAATCAAAACCCAAAAGAAAAAACAGCAGTACAATATTTCTCTGAACAACTCTCCAGCATCGGTAAAACAATGAACCAAATAGCAGAGTGCATGGACCAAATTGAAACGGAAATGCAAGATAACGAATATCAGATAGGAAAGTTAAAATAGGAAAATGGCTCCAAAAATGCTACAATACTAGAAATCCAACAGAAACTTGTTGATTTGGAAGCTAGAAGTCTCTGAAATAATATCCTGATTGGGGTGGTCCCTGAGAAATACGAACATAACCAACTATTAACAGTAACTAAACAGATCCTCGAAAATTTACTCCCAAAAGAGGAGAACACTAAGGGATTATAATTGAAAGAGTCAATCGTTCATTACACAAAAAACAAGACTCAGTTATCCTGAGGCAAATCTATGCTAGGCTCCTAAACTATCAGGATACACAAAAAATAATGTCAGTTGCCAAAAAGCAAAAGCAGGTGATCTGGAACAGTCATAAGATCACCTTAACACAAGACCTCCCCTTAGCAATTAAGCAAAAATGGCAAAGCTTATCACCCTACTGCGCTGATCTAATTAGACATGAAATAAAGTTCTAGATGCATATCCAATTACTCTTATTTTCTTTCATAAAGATACTAAATTCGCAGTAGACTCACCTAAGGAGGCAAAAGCTGCATTTATAAATTGCTTCAGTAAAGCTCCACTGCCTTGAATTCCCCTCATGGAAGAATAACTTTCCAGTTGGTCCAGATAAAACCAATAATTTCTTTCTTTTGTATTCCTTTTGAACCGAATGCTATAATTCCGGTAAAACTAATTCTTGAGAAACCAGAAGTATACCTACAAGTTGGGTATAAATACGGAAGAATGAAAGTTGTAGAGTTTGTTATACAGGAGGTGACATAATGGGTAGCAACTTCCTGTTTCATCATCGAGTATCACCCATAGACGCACCACCATAATAACGAGGCAGCAACCAATGCAAAAAAGATCCAGCAGACAACTTACTTCAAAGAACTTTTAGTTAGTAAAGGTAAACGCTGGTTTTCTGTATCCTTACTGTGTCACTGTTAGTCTCCTTCCAACTTGTATATACAGCAGAGCCATACTTTCACCGAGCTAGATGGTTATTAAATGTGCCATATTAAGACATTCGTCATATAAAAACTCAGGACATATGAACCTGTTTAACTAGTTTTATGCGTTGCTGATTGAAGTCGAGTGCCTGCATGTTAATTTTCCAACTGGCTATTTACATTAATTCTGTAAATTTACTTATGTTTCCTTAGAAGAGTGGTTTAAAATTCACAGTGTTGATCGGAATATTGTAATTACAGCATATAAAATGAATAAGTAAGGAAGTATTATCTTTTTTTTTTTTTTTTTTTTTTTTTTTTTGAGTGGCTCCTCCTCGTCTTTTGTTGTTAGAATAAGAAGGTAACTTTTTTTTTTGAGTGGCTCCTCCTCGTCTTTTGTTGTTAGAATAAGAAGGTAACAGTCAAATTAAGTATTTGGATACAAGCTGGAGGTGTTTCTAGATGGCGCGGATGTAATTTGAGCTATAAAATAAATGCTTAAAATTAGTGCCACTCACCCTTTTTTAGTACATAGTTCTATATGCGAAGACTGTTTATTCTGTAAATGTGAGCAGTATAATTTGCATGTCTGAAATTTATGCTTAGAAGCCTATGTTGTAGAAAATTTCCAATACAGGTATAATTTTGTTTGGATTTAGTTATTCCTGCTCCAGATCTTATTATACAAAGTATGACTGTGGTGGAGAGGTGACAAGTATTGTGAATCACTTACTTTCCTTACATTGAAAAAATACAAATGTGTACACACTTTATTGCTGTCATGGTCATATAACCAAGAAAAGAAGTTTTGAAGTGGTGAGACCCTTCTAAGTTTTCACGCTTTCAGACCATTATAATTGTTTTATTGAATTTACAAAATCACTTCAGGTAAGATATTCAAGAGTACAACAGCTTTTGGAGATTGTGCATCAAGGTACTAAGGCAGATGTATTCTATCTATACTGCACTAATTACTATAACTGGGAGGAAAAAGTAAAAGGAGCAAGCATTTAAACACTGGGACACTAAATATAACTACAAGATTTCTTATATTTTGTTGTATTCAGTTACGGAAGCAATTGCATTTTAGTTGTGGATGCATCAGATAATTTAAAGCCATTAGTTAGTTCTCACTGTTGTAATAACAGTTCTTGCATGGAAGACTCAAGCTTGATATCAGAAAATAATCTAAGGAAGAAAATTTTAGTTAACTAAATCTAACAGTTTTATTTTTAATGACACTTTTGAATATGATTGTTAGACTAATACTTGCTCTGACTTCTAATTCTTCCTTCTAGCCTCAGCATTTATTTAAAATTGGGTATCATTAATAACAGAATCCTTACGATAGCAAAGTCTGTTAAAAGTTCAAAGTTCAATCGTTGTCAAATCATATTTTATCTTCATTCTGGCAATATGTGTAACCAGGAGATCAGTGGATATTTTGTGTAGGGTAAAGGATGACTTATCTTGGGGTAGATATAGGAATGTATATTAGTTTAAGACTTGTTAGTGAGTTTAGATGGTTAAGTATACTAAGATTTATAGGTTACATTCTTATAATGACAAAATAAGTTACACTAATGGTTTATTTTGTAACATTCCTTTTCCAGGCTCTTTCAGTCAAGGAGTTTAAGTGGGTAGGCACAGGGTTAGTTCTGAAAGAGACAAGTGCTACTACTTTAAGATATGTTTTCAACGTTCTAAGAGAACATTTTGGGCTCACAGAAATAATAAATCTTTTAAAATAAAACTGGTAAAACTCAAACTACAATACAAGATTTAAAAATGCGGACAATAAATTTGTGGAACGTGAGAGGATTGCAAGATAAGAACAAGAAAAAATTGTTGATGCATCTAATATTTAAGTCTGATGCAAATATTTACTTTATACAAGAAACACATAGGTTGGAGGATGAAGGGGGGGCATAAATAGGAAATGGATAAAATCTATCATTACATCTAGAGACAGCACTAATTCCAAAGGAGTTGCTATTATAATCAAAAAATCATTTCAGGAGTCAATCATAGAGTTTAAGACTGATGTAAATGGTAGATGGTGTTATTTTACAGCATGAAACCCCCTAACGGTAAAGCCAACCCTATTCCTGAATGTATACGGCCCATGCTCAAAGCAGCAAAATTTCATTTCGGATATACACAATCTGCTCTGTAAGTTCCCAGACCATTATTATATATTAAGAGAAGACTGGAATTCAGTCATAGACCCTGTGTTTGATCGTACTAGCAAGTCTAACTCATATACAACTTTCAAGCATCACTTGCTCTAGCTACTCTCATTTCAGACTTCTGCCTTCTCAATCCTATCTCCTTTGGAGACGAACTAGAGAAAAGTAACGTCTTTACATATTATTCTAAATGTCATAATTCCTGGTCTAGTTTAGATTTCTTTTTAATCTCTGAATCACTGGTAAGAGGAGAAATAAACTACTCTATTGAACCCAGGTTTTTATCAGATCATTCAAAGATTACACTAAAAATAAACTTGACAGACAAATCATTACGTAAGAATAACAGATGTAACTGGTCCTTAAATAATAATTTACTCTTCAAAACAGAAGTGGTACAGGAGATATTAGATATTTTAACAGAGTTGGATAATAATCTAATGACCACCGATATTCCATATTATGTTCAATGGGCGGCTTGTAAGGCGACAGAGGTATATTAATTCAAAAATCTTCTTCGTTCAAAAAAGTGGGGAAAGAAAAGGAAAGCAAATTAGTTATTGAACTGAAGGAGTTAGAAAGGAAATTTCAGATAACCCAATGCCCTGATGTGGAGAAATGAATAAATAGAACGCAAAAAGAATTATTTGATTTACACCAACAAAACTACTCTCTACAAGAACTAAAATCCATAACTAGATATTCTGAATGGCTGCAAGTTCTATCTAGAACTCTGGCAAGAATAATTGATAATAAACAGGAAGCCTCTAGATAACTTTACTTCATTATCAAGATACAATATTCAAGACAGGCCTTCAAATTATAGAAATATTTCAGCAAATCTACACAGAAATATATGAAATAAACATTCAACAGACTCCTAGCCCTGAGACTGAAAAGTTCTTAAGAAATCCCAAGTTTCCTACGATTAATGACAACCAAGCAGAAATCCTCATACCCTCATTTAAACAGCAAGAAATTAGGTCATCAAAATTTTAAAAATAGGTAAGACACCAGGCCTGGATGGTTACATAACAGACTTTTATTAAACATTTAATTGGAAACTTTCATCCATACTTCTGAAAGTATATAATTACATTAAACTAAATGGTATAACTGATCTATATATAAACTCAAAAACAATTTTCATTCCCAAAAACAATGTAGACAAAGCAAATCCCCATAACTATAGAATGAGTTCCCTGATTAATGTAGATATTAAAATACTAGCCTCACTCCTAGTGGAAAGACTTAAGAAAATTATGCCTTTCATTACATGCCCGGAACAATCTGGATTAATGTGTAATAGACATACATGGGACAATACTCTAACTTTGGACTCCATGATTCAACTTACTAAAAAGGAAAGAAATCTGAGATATGCATTAGTCTTAGACATTTGCAAAGCATTTGACAGAGTTAACTGGAACTTTTTATTTAATCTCTGTCTCATTTCACTGTTCTGAAAGAATTCATTAATCAAATAGAAACTTTATACAACTCCTGCACATACCTTTACATCAATAGAACCCTATCAAGTCCCATTAAAATAGCTAACAGAACAAGACAGGGTTGTCCACTTTCACCGCTTCTATTTAATCTGTACAAAGAGCCCTTTTTTCTTTATATCTCGCAAATAACCTTTCATTCAATACCTAAAATCTTAAATTCTAAAGTAATGCTGTCCGCATTTGCAGATGATCTGAACATTTTGAATTCCCAAATATAGACTTAAGGAAAATTGTGACAACAATAAATACATTTTCGAGAGTCTCAAATTATCAAGTTAATCAAAAGAAATCCCATACATTTCCCATTAATCCCCTAAATCATAGAGAATGTTACTTCCCGGACTCCCCGTATAAAACAGTATATTCTATTATATACTTAGAGATATCTTACAAACATAATCACTTATCCATGTTACAAAATAATGTGATTAAAATATGGGCCAATATCGCACAAGACTTGCATAGATGGAGACAATTGAAATTATCAATGATGTCTAAGGCAGCAATTACTAGAATGAATATTCTACCTAATTTATATCACTTTAATGCATCGAACTCTATCATCCCAAATAATTTTTTTCTTATCCCTCATTCAACCTATCCATTTAAACCCAAACATCAAAATAAATAACAAAATGATAAATTTAATGGAATATCCACTATTCAAGGAATGTACTGCTTGGGATATACACAAACATAAAGAGAAACACTACAAGAACTATGTGTAGCTTTAAAAGTAAATAATAAATACACCATTATACTACATCGGGTTAGGGAGATCATTTCATCACTGACCAAAGACACACTTATCAATGAGAATTAATTAAATAGACTTCTAGACATCATGGAACACTTATCTAGCAGGAAAAAAAACACTTTACAATACTTATAAACGTATCAGAGCCATTAAATACGAAAATTCATTGTTATGCTCCAATTACTAGGACTGAAAGGGAAGCACACTTACAGAAGAGCAGAAACTTAAAGCAATTGACACCACTGTTAATCTATCTCCAATCAAAAAACTTATATACACACAACCAATGATTAACAATAATGTTTATTACACCCCCTCTATTTTGAACAAATTTGATCCTAAAACCTCACCATCCTTCACATGCTATTCATTTCCCCAAGTGGACCTTCTAAACATTTTATGGTTCTGTAAATATTCTCAGAATCTTTGGTGCTTTCTTAAGGTATGATTAGAAAAGATGGGATATCATAAATCAACCTTATCCTGGTAATTTGCTATTCTTTACATTACTGATCTAAAATTCTCCAAATTGGAATATCACATCCTAATTACTTTATGCTCACTAATCAAACTATATATAACCAAAAATTGGTTAGATCATACCAAACTTTCACAAAATGGATTTAGAAATATGGCAACAACATATCCTCTCAAAGACTTATTATAAAGAACATAAAGAAACAAGCGTATTACCAGAAATATTGTAAACTTCTCCTTGACCATATCGTGGGAGACAAGACAAAGGAATAGTTATATTGAAACAAGTTTTCTGGTGGTTAGAATTAATTAAAGCCCATCTCACTAAATGGTAACAGGTTTAACAATATTATATCTTTAAAGTGTGAAGTAATACTGAATTCATGTTTTGTTTTCTCACTTTTCCCTACTCTTGCTTTGGTAGCACTTAGTGTAGATATTGTAAATTAGTCATTTTATTTAGATTAGTAGTGTTTAGCTGTTATTATTTGAACTATATGTGTAACCATTATTGTATTTTTCTTTTCAAATGCAAGATTAACCTAGTCTGTACTTGGTGCACAAGATAGTAAAAATTGCTACTGGAAAAAAAAGGGGGGGGGGGTGGAAGGCAGGACTGAATACTGCAACAGTGAAGAGTACATTACTGTTATGGTAAGATTTTACACAACTGTACTATGTCCTATGCCCTTCTATATCACTGTTGCAGTATTATTCAAAACTCAAGAAAAGAAATAGGAGGTGGAAGGTTGGGAAGAGCTGTCAACAAACCCATGCAGAATGGGCCTAGCAAAACCTGTTCTGTCCTTAGAAACCCTATCCAATTTATAATGCTGAGTAAAGGTATGCACTGAGGATCATGATGACCAGGATGGAATTAATGTCCAAACCCTTGAAGAAAGCACCAGAAGAGGCAACAGCACTAGCGGAATGAGCTCTGTTTGGAGTAGACAGACACTTGCCATAAAAAGAATTACAAAAAGAAATGGCCTTAGAAGTCCAAGAGGAGATGGTTTACTTGGAAACAACCATATCTAAAGTCCCGGGATGAAAAGAAAGAAAAAGCTGATCAGACTTATGAATGGTCTTAGTTTTATCCAAATAATATCTGAGCTGTCTGTGAAAATCCAAGGTATGCAGGATACTCTCACTATCAGACTGTGGAGAAAGAAAAAGTAAGGGAATTGTACTGTCTGATTTAAGGACAACTTATTAACAACCTTGGGCTTAAAGAAGGATTAGTAAGAACAGACACCCTGTCTCTGTGAAAAAAACAAAAAAAAAAGGAGGAATGGCCATAAGGGCCTGAAGCTCAGAAACCTTCCAAGCAGAAGTAAGAGCAAGCAACAAGACAAACTAGGTACAGTGTTGCACAGAAGCTGAAACTGTAGGCTCAAAAGGAGTCTGACTCAATTTTTCCACAACAAAATTAAGGTCCCAAGAAGGAGGAATAGACTTCCTTGAGGGCCTAAGGTGCAAGATGCCGTTAAGAAACTGTTTGACCTCAAAGTGAGAAGCCAAAGGAGGATTCAAGGGCAGACAGGTAGAAATAGTTGATAAATGGGCCTTCACAGAAGAATAAGCCAAGCCAAGCCAAGCCAAACTGGAGCAATTCACAAAAATAGGAGAGAACCAGAGGGACCCCCAATGAAAAAGTTTACTGACTACAACCATAGCATCAGACAGAAAATGTATTCCATTTGAACATATAAGACTTTATGGTTGCAACTTTTCTTGCCTCCTGTAAAACACTGAGCACATCCTCAGAAAAACCCTGTCATCCACAGTGTCAAATGAAGAGTGAACAAGTGAGGATGACCACTTGTCCTATGTGAGGAGGTTCAACTGGTGAGGTAACTTGTGGTGATTGCCCTGGCCAGATGCATTAAGACAGGGAACCAGTGCTGTCTTGGCCAAAATGGAGTCATTAGCAAGATTTTTGGGGAGTCCAGCTGAATGTTCTGCAGACTTTTGGAAGTAGAGGAAGAGGATGGAAGGCAGAGAAACATCACATTCCAAGGTAAAGAAAGGGCATCCATCTTCCCTGCCAGATGGCATGGCACTCTGGAACAGAAAAGCAGGAGCTGCCTGTTCAGAAGGGAGACAAAAAGATCTACCTGAAGAATACCCCAACAATGGACTATGCATCCATTCATCAGTCTGTCTATTGGACCTGCTCAAAGAGTCTGCCACTAGACTGTGCTTTGAAGGGATATATACTGCCTGAAGAGTTAGCTGATAGCCAGATTCCAGGCCTGAAGAGCTAGCCTGCAAAGATGGTAAGACTTTGTGCTCCCTGCTTGTTGATATACCACATCACTGTGGTGGTGTCTGTGTAAACCTTCATGGGGCCTGGATAAAGCATTGGGTGAAAAGCCTGAAGGGCCAACATCAGAGCTCTCATCTCTTTCATGTTGATATGGTCTGACTTCTGATGGAAGGGCCAGAGACCCTGAACTTTCAGGTGACCACAGGAAGTTCCCCACCCCATGTCTGAAGCATCAGTGAACAGTTCTTGAGAAGGAACAGGAGGATGAAAGGGCTGGCTTGTCTTGATGGCAAGTTGCTGAGTCCACCACTCGAATTCCCACTTGAGAAAAGGAATGAGAGGCACTCTGAAATCCAGAAAGTGGCAATGCTGAAGCCAAACTGATTTGATGTACCACTGAAGCTTTCACATATGCAGTCTAGTAAGAGGTAACAATGGAACAGTAGAGGCCATGAATCCAAGGGCATAAAGAAAAACTATGGCTGGAATGGTAGGCAGAGGAAGAAGAGACTGAAGGAAAACTGTCATGGACAAAACCTTTGGAGGTGGAAGAGAGACCAGCACTGGCATTGTCTGAATCCTGCACCCCAAATACACATGATCTTGACAGGGAGTCAGGACAGACTTTTGGAAGTTGATATTGAAACCCAGACTTTGAAGGAAAGTTGTGGTGAATGCAAGATCCTCTAACAGACAACTGGGAGAAGGTGCCTGAATTAACAGGTCATCTAAATAAGGAAAAATCTGAATGCTTTGGAGCCTGCAAAAGGTAATCACAGGAGCGAGGCATTTTGTGAATACCCCTGTGGCAGTAGGAAGGCTAAAGGGGAAAGCACAGAACTGAAAATGAAAGGAAGAAACAGAGAAATGCAAAAACTTCCTGAAAATAGGGTGAATAAAAATAAAAAGGTAAGCATCCTCCAGAACCAAGGACACCACAAAGTCTAGAGCAGCAACAGAGGAAACAGGGTTTGAAGAGAAAGCATCCAAAAAGAAAGCACACTGAGAAAAGTGTTGAGCAAGGTGAGATCCAGAATAGACCAAAACGTCCCCTACTTTTGAGGAACCAGGAATGTTCTGCAGTAAAATCCCTTTCCTACTTGGGAAGGAGGGACAGGCTGAATAGTTCCCTGGTCTACCAAGGACCCAAAAGCCTCTGAGAAATGACGAAGATGCTCTCAAGGAGGTTGAGGAATCCATGATAAAGGAGAGTGAGACTTCCACACCATGAAGTAACCCTGAAGAATGACGGACAGAACCTAAGAATCTGAGGTGATGAGTTGGCAGTTAGAAGACAGAGGGAGAGCCGAAAGGACAAGGGAACCTGGTCAAGAGTTAGCAGGGGAAAAATGTCAAAAGAGGCAAGCTTGTCAGATGAAGGAAGCTTCTGGGCTACAAGATTCTGAGAAGGCTTAGCAGGAGGAGTTTGCCTACCACCCTTCCTGCCTTTAGTGGCCTGCAAATAAAAGTAGACTTAGTAGGATAGTTCCTGTGGAACTTAGGGAACACAAAAAATGTTTAAGGTCCTGCAAAGCTTTATTTTTTTCTTGAAGAGACAAACATAGCAGAAACAGCAGTCCCAAAGAGTTTCTATTATCCAAAGGCACATCTAGCAACTGGGCTGTAATGTCTTCAGGTAATGAATGCAGACAAAACAAAGAGTAATGCCTCATGACAGACTTAAATGCAGTAGCTCTGGAAGAGGCATCAGCAGCATCATAGCTGCATATGACAGAGCAGTCACCTGAGAGGCAAAACCCAAAGCAGTAGACTTTCCTTCAGAATCAGGGAGGTCAGAAATAACCTGACAAGCCTGGGCACTCAGGACCAGAGCACATCTGGTCTTGTGGTTCTGGTAACTGATGGCCCTAAAGGCCAAAGTGGGAGCAGTATACACCTTCTTTCCAATCCTCTCCATGGCCCTACTATCCTTATCTTAAGGCAGAAGCTTGGTAGAGGGCAAAAGCTTAGAAATACTGTCAGAGGAGACTGACAACATGGCGGGATCAGCCGAAGTCCACTTAAATAGCAATTGGCAATCCTCAGGAACCTTATAGAACCTGTTAGGTTTCTCTGGAGCAGGGAGCTGAGAATCAGGAGTTTTAGAAGCAGCTATGAAGAAGTCTAACAAAGCAGCCAACAAAGAGATACTGCAGAAGGTTTAGGAGTGTCCACCTTAAGCAACTCATAATACTTCTTCTGGATATCAGACACCTGAGAAGAATCCCACTTAAAGTATTCCATCAGTCTGGCTAATGTGTCTCCAAAAGACAGTTCCTCCAAAGCAGAGCTAATGGACTCCTCTTTATCACAGCCATAAGCCAAAGGAAAAAGCATCTGGGAAGAGTAAGACCAGGATCCTTCCTCAGACTCCTAATCCTCACCCAAGGAATCAAGTTCCCTAGGCCTTTTAGAAGGAGTAGATGCCCAGTGTGGAGTAGGAACAAAAAAAAAAAAAACATAAGGACATTTCAGGGCCATTAAAGCATTAAACAGGCCTTGAGTAAACTCCTGACATTCCCTTTGATGGTCCTTAGGAGGCACAGAAAAATGTTTAGTCTTCTGCTTTTTTCTTGGTAGGAAAGTCAGCCCTAACAAATACAGGAGAGTCTGACTCCTGACAGGTTTCAATAAGAGCACTTGGAACCTCTTCCCTGACCAGAATCTGTAAAATCCCTCTAGGGCACTCGGAGATCATCAAGATTCTCCTTATGTCCGGATCAGAGACTGCCAAGCCATAGAGGATGTGCAAAAGGAAGAATTCATGCTACCCCCTGATATGTTTGTGGCAGAGAAATCCAGAGTCAACACCGAACGTCCTACAGAGCCATCACCCACTTCTAGAGCGATGTTCAGTGGAGGTTAGACAGCCAAAGAATCTGGCCAAAATGTCTTGGTCTTCTTGTTTAAAGGAAGTATCTTAGGGTTAATGGATTCCACCATGCTACCCTGGGCTAATTGTTTAAGCCTCTAGTTCCTGAAATAGATGGCCAGGGAAGAAAATCAGCTTCTAAGAGTCTGAGGCACAAACGCCTTACAAATACTACAGAAGGTATGGTTGTGGGAAGCACCCAAACTAAAAAGACACTGTTCATTATGATCCTTATGGGGATTCTGCCTATCACAGAGACATTTTCCCTTTTTGGATGACATGAACTCCAGGTAACCAAAGGAAAACAAGACCAATAATAAAAAGATAAAATACCCCAATGGGGCACTTATCGGATGGCTAGGTATTCAACACAGCAAAGGGCGTTTAAACCGATGAACACTGATGGCTTTCAGACTGGCAGAAAAAAAATTCTGGGTAACTGCAACATCACCTTTATGTCCTATGTCCTGAGCATGGAGCATATGTGTGAAGTATGGTGTTCACAAGATCTAAAGGCTTTGGTATACTGGCCAGATGTTGGGCTATCCTTGACAGGAGATCAAGAAGGTGAAGACTACTGCAACAGTGATATAGAAGGACATGAAACGTGAGAGATATTACAATTTCTTTAACAGTCAAGTATGGCAAATTTACAGCAGGTCTGATATTGTTTAGATCATTTAATATAAAACTCCAAAGATGATGTACCTAGAGAGAAAAGTGGGTTTACTTGCATAACTAGTTTCCAACCATAAGCTGAATTATTGCTGAAATATTGCTATGAGTATTTCTCCATTATCAACTATACTATACAAGTGCTGACAGAAAGTTTGGTATTCCAGTGAGGCATTAATGAACAGTTATACGTGTCACATTAATCAGAGGTTTGGAAGCATGCATTGACAAGGTTAATATTGTCTAGTGACAAAAGAATATGCAACATAATATGCGCAATGCAGTTCACGTACAAATGGATCACTGATCTCACTACTATGTGCTTTAACAGAAGATGTCTACTTGAAGACTTAGAAAAGGAAGTTTTTTATTTTATTTTATAAATTTTAGATTGCCAAAACAAAAAAGGGGGTGGCGTAGCTGTCCTCTACTCCAGCCACCTCACCATTACAAGTATTATGAAACCTATCCCATCCTTTTCTCCTGCTGAACTACTTACAACTAACCTTAAAATAAATTGCCACACCACTATCACAGTAGCAGCCATCTATATTCCTCCAGGAGTCAACGTTCCTCTACTCAAAAATATTCTTTCATACTTTTCTCAACACATCCCCAATGAAACTATCCTCCTTGGGGATGCAAACATTAACTGGTTAACTCTCAGTAATCCAAATACTCATATTAATTTATGTGGCTTTACACAGCTATCCTCCCAACCTACCCATACAAACAACTCTCACACATCTAGTACTCTTACTGACTGGGTTCTTGTATGTAATCCTTCCAAATATCATAACCCTGAAACCCTACCAACACCTGAGTGATCACACCCCTATAAAAGTGCTTATGTTCACTCCCCACTTCTCAAAACATCCTAAATTTATCAATTGTCCTAAACTCTCTAACTTCCATCCAGAAACCTTTAATGCCCTCCCCTCTAAAGTAAACTGGAAATTCCTTACCAACTCCCACTATAAGAAGCAGTCCTAGCTTTCAACTCCACCTTCCTTAGCATCTTAGACTCACTTGCTCCCCCTTGCAAAGCCCAAATTAAGTCCACCATATCTCCGTGGCTTTCAAAAGCCACTCATACCCTTATGATAACAAGAAACAAATTATGGATAAAATGGTCACAAACTAAGCTCTTTGCAGACTTACAAAAATATAAAAAAACTCAGAAATCTGATAAAAAAACACATAAACAAAGACAAAAAGGACTTCTATAACAAACCTCCCACAGTCCTAAAATCTAATCCTAAAAATTTCTGGAATTCTATTAACCAAATATTAAATCCCGGTAATCTTAGCTCCCCCAATCCATGCCCAGACAAGACATCTGAAGAAACTGCCACTATCTTCAATACCTATTTTATTGAGCCAATATCTAACCTACTGAACCCTAACCCAAACTACTCTACTACTAACATCTCCAGCTTTTCTGAACCTACTCCTAATACTATCTCCTCAAATACCTTCTCCCTCAAACCTGTACCTACTAGCTACATCAAAACTCAACTCTCTAAATTAAAACCATGCTCAGCATCAGTTGACAATATTCCTTCTACTTTTCTTCTACTAGCAGCTGACTCTCTTGCTCTCCCTGTATCTATCCTAATTAATCACTCTATCTCTGAATCTAAAGTCCCTTCCATCTGGAAACAATGCTACACTCTACCTATACACAAAGGAGGTAACTCCTCTGATATCTCCAACTTTAGACCTATCTCTATCCTCTCCCCTCTCTCTAAAGTACTAGAAAAATGTATTCATAAACAAGTTATGCAGTATCTAATACAGGAAAATCTGCTTACACCCATTCAACACGGCTTTAGACCCAAACATAGCACCACTACAGCTCTATTATCCTTCCTCAACACTGTCTCTATAACCATGGATGACCATAAACTTATTTCTTGCCTATTCTTGGACCACTCAAAAGCTTTCGACACTGTCTCACACTCTCTTCTGCTGCACAAACTGCATAAGCTCAACTTCTCCTCTGATACTGTTGCATGGTTCTCCTGCTACCTCACTGATAGATCTCAATCAGTGAGATGGCAATCTGCACTCTCCTCTCCTCTCCCTGTAAAAATGGGTGTACCTCAAGGGTCTATCCTAGGGCCTTTACTTTTTAATATCTTTACTAATCAGCTGTATACCTCCTGTCCTCAGTCATCTTTAGTGCAATATGCAGATGACTCTACCATCATCACCACAGCCAACTCTCCCTCTAAGCTCTTCTCAGCTACTCAGGCATCTTTTAACTTAGTTGAAACATGGCTCTCCAACAACCAGCTCATCCTTAATCCTAAAAAAACAAAGCTGCTACTCTTCCTACCTAAAAATTTCAACAATATTAAACCCTCCTTCTCCATACAGTCCTTTAATAATACTCCCATTCAGGTAGAATCCAGTACTTAGCTCTTAGGCATAACCATCGACGATCAGCTTAAATTTGACTTGCGTGTTAATAACTGTATCAAAAAGACTTATTCAAAACTAAGGCTCCTTTACCATAACAAGAAATTCTTACCTCTGTAGCCAAGATTACTCTCTCTCTCTCTCTTACCTACCTTTTACCCAGTCTAATGTACAATTCTCAAATTCTCACAAATCTTAACTCAGCACTCTTGACCAAACTTGAATCTACCTAGAATAAGGTAGCTAGATTTGCTGCCCAACAAACCTACAAATCCCATCACTGTCTCTCTCTCTAAAACACCTAAACTGGCTTGAATTACCCCCACCAGCTTCTTTTCTCTCAGCTCGAGATCATTCATTCTATCCTATACCAACCTTCTTACTGCCCAGCACTATCCCCTCATCTCCCATTATTCTCCCTCCAGACCACTCTGAAGCTCTAACCAAGACCTACTACAAATCTACAAACCCAAGTCTAAATTTGGACACAACATGTACAGCTATCACTCCACTATTGCCTGGAATAGGCTCCCACTAGAAATCAGGACCCTTACACATCCTAAACAATTTAAGACCACCACCAAAGAGCACTTTAAAAGTCACTGGTCCTGCCACTGCACTCTCCCTCCTTAACATCCCCTACTTCTCATACCTTAATCTACTTTCTGTCCTTAACTCACTCTTCTCACTAGCTCTCTCTAATCTTCCTTGACAACTCTTTCTACTGTCTTCTAAAATCTAGTAAGCAAATTGCCACAAACATTCTATTGTAATTGTCTTGCCTTCATGCAACTACATTATGATAAAACTGGGGTTTTGTAACCACTTACCCCAAAAACTATACTCATCTTAATGACATGTTTCTTTATATACATCTTGAAATAGTTATGCTATACTCCTGATTATTGACACTGTATAACATTGTATTGCTACTTAATGCCTTGTAATAATCCTGTAACATTGCTGTTTAATGCTAATTTATAATGAAAATTGTATAATATGTTGGAGTTTTTCTCCTCGGGCCTCCGCTGAAAAAGGGCTCTTCAGCTCAGTCAGACAATCCCGGTCAACAAATGTAAAATAAAATAAAATAAAAATAAAATAAATAAAATGGTGGAACCATATTAACAAGCTTTACAATAAAAGGAAAAGAATTTTAACCGAAAGTATAAACATTAATTCCCAGAATGTTACAGCCCTTATTACTGAAATAAACAACTCAGGAGCTTAATTAAATCCACCAAAGTCAAGTTTGAGGCTAAAACAGATACCTAGCCACAGACAATTACAAGGCATTTTTTAATTAAGTTCATAATCTCAAAAGTACAGTGCAACAAAAAACTGAACTGATTGTGAACAATGTTACCTACAATGAAGTTGCAGATATAGTGAACCTATTGGTTGCTTAATTTAGCTTTAACTTTATTTAACTTTACCCCTCTCTCCCTCCATCTGTCTTTCAAGATATACCTGAAACTGACTTGCCTTCATCTATGACACTAGACCAAGTCCTAAAAGTGCTATCAAAAGCTAAAAATACTGCATCAATGGGTCTGACAATATCCCTGGATGCATCTTAAATAGCATGAAGCATGATTTAGCCACACCCTTAACAACACTACTCAATCGCTGCCTCCATACAGGTTTTGTACCAAGCAAATGGAAAATAGCCATATTCATTCCCCCTGCATAAGGGAGGGCCTTCCAAAGACCCCGGAAATTACAGACCCCCAAATCTGAGCAGCCTCACATGAAAAGCCATGGAAAGAATTATCATGGAACTAATCAATCAGGACACAGGGAACCTCTAAACACTGGACTCATCTCAGTTTGGATCTGTCAAGGGCAGATCATGCTTATTCAACCTGGTGGATTTTTGAAGAGGTCACCAACACAATGGACGAAGACAAAACAGTACACACTGCATACCGCTATTTGGGGAAAGCTTTTTATGCTATTCCCCATTCAGGCATAGCAGAAAAGCTAAATAAACTGAGAACAAACCTCTATATCACCTGCTGGATTACCAAATGGCTCACAGATAGGATACAGGAAATCAAAACAGGGGAAGTTACCTCCACAAACAGACCATTCACCAGTATACCTCTCAACTTTTTAAAGCAAGAAATCTGGACAAAGCCATAAATAAAAGTGGGACAAAGGCCCAAATATAGGGACAATTTAATATTGCCCTTACAAACCTAGAAAGTTGATAGAATAACAGGTTTTGCATTAGCATGGATTTTCTGATGGGTGTGAAGTCTGAACTCAAATGTCTGTCATTATTTTCTTACTTCAGTGTTTACTGATTTGCCACTAATTTGCCAGAAAAAACTCAATTTTATGAAAAACACACAAAGTAAGAGGTGAAAATCTAGACAATCTGTGAAAATCTGTACAGTTGAGAGGTATGTTCACCAGTGGTGTCCCCCAAGGTGACCTCTCCTGTGTAGCATCTATTTTTATGTTCACCAGTGGTGTCCCCCAAGGTGACCTCTCCTGTGTAGCATCTATTTTTCTGAAGTAAAAAACAATACCACAGGGCTCTGGCTGATTAAGTTACCCAAATAAATAATTGATGCCAAAATCACAGACTGAACTGAAATACAAAAAAATGCATTACTGTACCCTTTGGGAAGTCATATGTTGAGGGAACTACCACATTAACAATACTTCTTCCCTAAGAGTTGATCCAATTTTTCAGGATTTGGGAACTTATTTGGACAGTGTCCTAACTTCTGACCAACATGTGTCGACTATTGTAAGTCCTTCTATATTCTACAGCTTATAAACAAAGGGATTGTGTCTAGGTCTTGGGATGTCACTGTCCCCCTTTACTCAACCCTCATTAGGCCAATCATTGAATATAATTCTGCCTTTGGCATGTTTCTGTCTAGATATATGCAACAACTGGAACACCCACAAAGATATCTTACTAAAATGATACACGGTCTAAACAATGTGCCCCACATGGACCAACTCAAAGCCCTATCACTGTACTCTGTACCCTACAGACTAAGAGGTGACCTGTACCTAGCATACAAGGTATCATCCAACCCAGTATTGATGGATTTACTGAACATCAGCAAGTCAAATAGCAACAGAAATACTTGGCTTAGGGATCTAAACCTCTTCTACACATCAAAAGAACACTTTGGAGTGACAGGTATATCTTTCAGAGGATACTGCTGCTCTGGAACAGACTCCCCATCCACATGAAACAAAGTGCATCCCTGTCCATATTCAAGCACAACTTGGATCTATGGATGGGAAACAGAAAATGTACCCAAGGACTGCCCCCTGTACTACTAATGGACAGATGCAGCTCCTAAACACTTTGTCTCATGCATGGGTCCCCACAATTATCTATGATATGATCCAGTTACTCTCATTGGTGGCAATATATCATTATCAGCCATGGCAACCAAATGAGATAGGTTCATTTGAGCACAAAAAGGGAAACTGGCTAGGCTTAAATTGCCCACAAGGGCAGCCAGCCAATAAAGTTTGTTTTATAAGCCTTGACTGCTAAACAAAAAATTCTCATGACTAATCCATGTACACAGATACTAATGGACTCATAACTAGTCATTTAATTGTAAGTTGAATAATGTATTTAGGCTGCGCTACTGTTAATTCTGAGAATCCACTAAATATGTCACTGTACTTTACAAACACTGAAAAAAACACAGTATGTTACTGTATATACATCAGAGAGTTACAGATGACATAGTAATTAGGCATTTGCATGCCAGTGTTAACAAGTTTAATGCAATATATACTGACATTTAGGATCACACACACAAGAAGTAGGATAAGTAGAGTTTCATATTCACTTGGATCTTAGTTGTACCATGCTGTGAAGTAATACTGGGATGTCTATTTGATGGCATAAATAATGACGTTAGATGAAGCTTAAATAATGACTTTAGATGAAGTATCACGTTACTAACACCTAAAACACCCGTCTGAAGACATAACTTTATCTGGATGTATGTGGATAATAAGGATAACCTGCTCTGCTTGTTACCATTAGTATTTTTAAGGTTAAAGGAGAATTTTGATTTTGGGCCTGCATCTCTGTACATTAAGTAGGCAAAAGTGGTTATTAGGGACTCAGTATCAAAAGACAATAAATGCTATTAATTCCTGAGATATGTTAGTGAATTATTTTAACAAACATAATTTTTTTGACTCAGAGATCCAAGAGTTTAGATGATTGAATGACTTCAATTTAAAGCAGGAGGTCCAAGTTCATCAGGGTGCTACCATACTGATTACGAGAGATGCTAGACAGACTGAACTTACAAAATAACTGTAGTCTAAGAGTGAGAAGATATGCCCTGGTGCCACCCAGATTTAAGGATTTATTTTCAAGATGCCTCTGTTATATGTTTATAGATATGAAAAAGGTGGCTGCCATCTTTGCCTTCTAAAGTAGGAAATGTAACTGACAGTCACTAGGAGCTGGCAGCATTGCCATTTATTGGTTATTCCGATGGGCTGGCTGGGCTACTGTTAGAGAAGTATGACTGTGACTGGCTGGTTATGACCAAAGATGGAACTAGATGGGTTGGTGTATGATGATCTTAAGTGATGGGGGAGTATGATGATGTCTGTCTAGGGAGGATGCATCTTTGCTGAGTGATGGATACAGATATTGAACTCATTTAAAATGAACACCTTTGCTTTGTGAGATCTTATAAGCCAGGAAACTACTTGCTTCCCGAGAGCTTTTCTCCAAACTCCACCACTGAAAACACACTTCATCATATTTATACTACCTGATAAATGGCATGAGTTACATAAAAGTGTAAAATATCATAGTTCTTTGGTGGACAGCTAGTAACAAAAATCTGTAAATGCTAATTTTATGCTGCTATTTATGAATGAAAAAACGTATTTTGTTTGCCCCAAAATACTAGTGTTATCGTTAAACAAAGGGTCATATCCCTGTAAGATCCAAGATATCAACAAGGGATTTATTCACTTGTTAGAGCTTTCCAATGATGTATGACAAGAAGGGATAGCACACTGATGTTTTGTGACATTGCAAATATGTGCAAATTATGCATATAATCATTTCACAATATTTCAAGCAACATTTATTTACAGAACCAATAGTGCTGGATAGCAAATGTCAGTGTCAACATTATGGCCTTAATGTTTTGTATAAATAGCCACCATTTGTGCACCTGTAGGTCATGCGGCTTTTATGAAATGAATGCAGTCAGAATTGCTTACCAAAAAGAACATTTACATCTCAGAATGTCTTCACATTATCCATCTTATTTTAATGTCATTTTTTTACAAATATCCACTGCTTGAACGCACCACCTTTAACATGACAGTATCGCCCTCTGCTTTTGCATTATTAATGTAAATATTGCAGTAACAGCAGTATACCCTATTTCTGCATTCTAAATAATCCTTAACTCCTGCTCTGCACATTCCATACTGACCATTTTACTGGCATGCTTAGCAAACAAGTCAGCTTGTAGATACCTTCTTGCTACCTTAATTTTACATATGTACCTTTACCAGGACTTTAGAAATTAGACTTTAAGACAGTGACAAGTATACTCATTTCAGAAGTACAGGGAAGTCTGCTATAAAGACGAGTATACTCTTACAGGATACACAGGAGCTTTGCTTTCCTGATGACTATGCTCTTGTATGAAGCAATAAATTAATGTGAGTGTGCCACCCCACCACTGGACCAGTAATCAAGGAACCTCAATCCTCACACTGGTAACAGTGGGGGAAAGTTCACTGGGAGGATGACAGATACACACACAGCATTTTTAGATGCAGCTCTCTGCATCAAGTGCAGTTTCCCTTAAGAGCACACAGAGACGACAGTTAGTCCAAGGCTGGTTTCTCACTCTTCCTCCAGATTCCCAATAAGACTCCCCACTGGCACAGCTACAGAGTTGAGATCTTAGCTGAGTGAGCAAGCCAAGGCCTCCAGCACCCTCTCTGTTCAACCAGTGCTTCGAGTCACTGCCCAAGTAGCTGACACACACACTCTTTGAGGTTTGATTTATACACACACCTAAGAGAGGCTGGCACAGGTTTACTAGCTATGGCCCCTTCTGCCCAGACTATAAGGTAGTTTCTACTGCCACCAGTCACGCCTTATCTGCTACTTTAAGGCCCTTAAAGGGTTCCAATCTTACTGTATACTATTAATATTACTACAAATGCTAGTTTGACCAAGAGCAAGGCTGTTAGGAGTGGCCCACTGAGTGTCACCAAATAAATATGCAAGTACTCTGAAAACTTAAATATCTCTACACAAATCAGCCACGATGAAAGATTTAAATATATTTAATAATACATAATAAAATAACAAGACAATACTAAATACATGTTTACAGTGACAGAGTTCAAAACCACAGGAAATATTTAAAATAAAATTGCGGGGCAGTCTCAAATAAATAAAGAAACATATCTAAACTAAGCTTTGCTATATTCCTGACTATAACCAAGAAAATTATACTGTTCCCTAGAAACTTACTTCATTAGAGCAAGGCAGATGCGGTGAATGTATTTTCTAGTTGTTACCAGGTCCAAGGCAGAATACAGAATGCTCTCTCACTAAGAGACTTCTCAAATTAATATCTAAAATATTACTTCTGGGATAGGTTGCAGAATTACATAATTTCTTGTCATCTGACTGCTAGTTCCCAGGCCAAACAATCACTGATGAACCTGGCAGTATTGTGCATCTACCTGTAAAAATATACAGACAAGGTCTTCTCCTCAGATCTCTGGCAGATGCTGGAAGTCATAAAATAATTGCATTCTTTCATGCTTTCAAGACTAGTAATTAATTCACCCTAAAGACAATACAAAAAGTTTCCTAGTACAGGCATTGTGTCTCTTGCTGTCTTGAAAACTGAAAGGCACCATCTTTTATGGCCTAGTTATAAAGTAATTTAATTTCAATTGTTTTTCTAAAATTTACTAGACTGGGGTTAATCTCCTGTATCCCAGTTTCCACTGTTAAAATATATACATTTAAACAGTTAAAATAGTGCATGTACATTTCTGTTCTTTTCCAGTAAGGCACACTGTGGTTACATTTCAAATAGTATTTGCAAATACTTTTTCAACACGCATACATCTGTACAGCAGTTTGATATACACATGACATACAGTTCTAATACATTTGTAACACAAGCACCCTATATAAATCATTTCGATATTCAGTAATGACATGTAATTATTTACAAAATTCCAGCTAGCTGAACTGGCACTATTTCTTTTCATCACAGTGAGTATAAATGGAGTTTGTTTGATCCACTAGTAAAACTGAGAAAGGTGCTGTGGGATAGCTGAATAGTTACCATCAGTAAATACTATTCTTTTTATGGCTGAATGGTTATCTGACCATAAGAAGGTAGAGATGATCTTGAAATGTGATTTGTATATGGGTGAGAAGTGATAGGGTTGAACAGAAGGTGTGTGGGGGGGGGTCTACAAGCTGTGAGCTTAGTTGTCATACAGCAACAGTAGGTAGTATTATATGAGTGCTGATGGGTAGTTATGAAGTGTAGGTTCAGAAGCACTAAATAAGAAGTGAATGTCATTATTAGTTTTAGATGATCCAATAACAAAGTTACATTTTATGGTGATGGTTAAAAGCGATACAATATTGGAGTTCTGAAACCCCTGAATGTATGGGACCAATACAAAAAATCCTGGCTACCTTTGGTTAAACAAGCCCATGAAAATGTCAATGATCCAGTTGAATAAAATCTAGTCACGTTGGAGCACCATCAAAAATGACCAAAAATACAAAATTATAAATGTTAAATAACGACACTGAGTATTAGTTTCACCATAAAGATCAATGGCAGATGAGCACTGATGTTCAGTGTTATACAAAGATAAATGCTTAACATAAATTCACTTAAATAAGACTACTAATAAAAGATGTGGGCACGTGGAGGGAGTGGTTCAGAGTCGTGTCCATCATTGATCATGGAAGTTTTAAAATTAGCCAGTTTTGGACTACAGCAGCCCAAGTTATAGGGTGGCTGAAGTTTTTTTTGCTGGACTTCAGCCCCAGGACATCAAGAGCCCTAACACGTGTTCACCATGCTCATTCTATCTAGAGTGCTTGAACTTGAGTAAGCATCCTGGTAAGAATATGATAAGTGATTAGCAATGTTTGCTGTAAAGGCTGATATCGGGTACTTTACTATGGTATTTGATAGGAGAGGGAATGTGAGTTGCAATTTGGGTGGATGGTTGACAGATATGTTAGAATTATAAGGTGTGATGTACAGGTACATAATAGTGACATACAGGAATATGCAAGATAGTATGCTCAATCCCAGGCCACATCTATTCCTGTGTCTAATGTATCTGTGGGTAGTTTTAACACTTGTCAGCTCTGCATAAAATAATTCCGGATACGTATACCATTGAAAAATAATGAATGTTACTAGGAAGTCCCTACAGCATCTGTTTAATATAACTGAGTTTAACACTGCTGCTCTCAAGAAAATGCTAAGCCAGAAAGATGCATGATTATTATTATAAACTTCTAGAGGAGCTTTTCTCTTCAGGCCTACTCTGAAAAGGGGTCTAAACACCCAAGTGAGCTTTTCTGCAATTGCAATTAAAATAAATAAATAAGCAAATGATGTTTCTACTACTGTATATCCAAATTCAGGAAAAAAGGCAACTTTGTTAAGCACATTTCTAATATAAGAAAGGCACTTACTATCTTGATAAGTACGTCTCAGCATTGTTAAGCTCTACATTTTTGTTACAGCATTAGCAGAAGCCAGTGCAGGCTACCATATAACAATGACAATAACCTAAAACAGATTTTAAAACATGTTACTATACTCTCCTGTTACACAAAAGTGTGGCAGAGTGAAGTGTCTGACAGCTCTAAAAGTTGTTTGCTCATCAGAGAGATACAGCTTTTGGCTGCTGTCTGCCTGGCAGAGCTAAATGTTTTGTAGTGTTTAAAGCTGTAAAACATTTTGCACACTCGCACTTTTTTCTGCAACTAGTAGTGCATAAGAATAGCTAAAGCTACATGTACTACAAATAATCAGGTCTAGGTCTCTCAAATCAGTTGCTTCGTGTTCTTGACATGGATTTCAAGATTCACCTCTCAAGCTTTGCTATGCTGTGCTCACAAGTTGAATTTCTTGACAGCCATGTTTTGAACACAAAAAACTTGGTTATGATCAGACACATGAATGATAATCCTCTTTGTTTGTTGTTAAGAATAGCGGTGGTTATAAGAGATAATAATCAAAATGAGTATTAAAGTATGTACTTTTCAACACTTTTATAGTTTAATAAAGTTTTTTTTTCTTAAAAAAGGAACAACAAAAAGGAGAAACACAGTCAGTGTTAACACCCTGACTTCTGTAAAACCTTTGACTCAGTCTGTCAGCCTCTCATAGAACACTGATGGGCATACCCAAGGGGCTTTGGTAAGAAAAAAAGTTTCCTAAATATAAAGTAAAAGCAAAGAATATTAATTAGGGGTAGCTTCTCAAAGGAAAGGAAAGACAAGTCATCAGTAAAGTTCAACAGAAATCGATCCCAGGAGAAAATGCATCTGTGTATCAGGCACTATGACGGGCAATGAGCAAAACAGCAGACTAGCTGTAGATGACAGTAAAACAGAAGGAACAGCAGAGGATGCAAGAGAAACCCTTCAGGAGAACCTAATCAGACAAGGAAAGTAGGTGGAGAGATGGTATAGTTTAACAGTTCACATTAAACAAATTGTGTTAAGGCCAGGGGCCAATTATAACACAGACACCATATCTGAACAGAATGCTCTAATTCCCACCAATGAATCCAGGTGACTTAAACAACTACAATGAATGGGATTAACAGATGACTAAATTAAGTTTATTCCATTTATGGACCATTGATTGTGTTTTACAGCATACTTCCTCTTGTGTTTTATGTGAATCAGTCAACTCTAAACTCAGCAGCAAATGGAGCTAATCATTTACAACGGTTATCTACACTGAACGCAGTTTGTCCCGCAAGTGCCTATAGCTAATAGAGAAGCATCCCAGATTTTGTAACCTAGCTGTATAATAATTTCCCCTGATCTCTGGGAGACTCCTAGTAAACTTTCTCTGTATTCATTCAAGTAATAACAGCTCACATTTGCTGAACATGCAGAATGGCATATTATATTCAGTAACTGGTTGAACATATATTATATACAGTTTTATTAAAAATTCCTTGTTTTTAATATCAAAATTCCTAAAAACTGACCCCACAACTTTTGTAGCCTTTACTTTTATTTTCTGAACATGCTTTCTAAAATTTAGATTATTAAGCCTCACAGTAAGACGCTGTCCGGTTCGATTCTCAGCTAGAGTGTCTTCTGTGTGGAGACATGCGTGAATGGGTGTACCTTCGTTGAAGGTTGTGCATCAGGGCTGGCAACTCAGCACGTAAAAATCTACTGCCAATCATTAGCGGACCGGAGTTCCGCTGTGGCGACCCCTAACCTGGAAAAGCCAAAAGACACAACAACTAACAATTACACACAGATCTTTGCATTCTGTTAATTCCTGTCATTCAGTTTATTTTACCAAAATATAAAAAAACACTTTTCTCTGTGTTAACCTTTGTACCACTTTGTTTTAACCACAGTGTGTTAACTTTTGTACCATTTTGTTTTAACTACTGAGTGACCTTTTTCATGTACTGTTTAAAATATTCAATATCTTTTGAAGCAGTAACCACACATCGCATGTTTATGTCATCAGCATATTCACCTACCTATACCTTATGAAATTTTGGAATTAGCAAAAAAGCAATACTAAATAACAAAGGGCTCAAAACTGAGCCGTGTGGAACACCTCTATAAACACATATGCATTCCAAAGTGTCATTCTGTATCTTTATCCACAGTAACCCACCATCCAACCAATTGGCAATTTAATGTACCAGATAACGGTTTATTGAATGCTTATTCATTGCATTTAAAATAATATGGTGTGGGATGCAGTCAAAGTCCATAGATAAATCAATACATACAATCTCTGCAGATAAGCCTGAGTCAATACCAAAGACACTGGTTCATACAAGTTGACCAGGTTAGTGAAGGTAGAACAGTTCCTCATATAACCATGCTGGGTAGCTTCCCTGCAGTGCATGATTAATAACTGTAAGAAGACACCTCTCAAATCTTTTACCAATGATTGAGATAAGACTAATAAGTCTATAGTTGGTAACACTCTCCACATGAATGGGTGTTAGATCTGCGAGTTTCCAACTGAATGGCACATAGCCAGTAATAACATTTTGTTGAATAAAGATGTAATAGTTGCAGAACTGTATTTACTTCAAACAACCCAAAATGAGACTGTGAGATTATCAGGGCCTGTTAATATCCTATCAATGTCTTATAGAAAAGTGAAAAGTACTTCACCTGGGCATTAATAATCTCAAGAGAAGAACAGTACATTAAATAACTGATCAGGAAAATGATCTTGGTGTGGTAATAACAGCAAAAATTAAACACAAGATACAAACTGAAAATGTTATAGTCAAGGCCAGTCAGACATTGGGCTTTATTCATAGGGGAACAAACTCCATGAACACACAGGTGATACTAGCCCTCTGCACTCCCATGGTCAAGCCCCAAGTGCAGTACTATGTTCAGTTATGATGCCCAAACAGAGATAAGAATATCATGCTAAATATGAAATACAAATAAAGGCTATCAGCATAATAAAGGGAGTACAGGCCAAGAGATACAAGAAAAGGTTATGGGAGCTAAATCTGTAGTCATCTGCAGACAGGCGAGAAAGGCAAGATATGCTGTAGGCACATCTCACTTAGGGATCAGTGTGATGAGATAATGACATATAGCTCAAGAGAAAAATCAGAAGGGGCATTTCTACTCAATTAAAGTTGCAAAAGTTCAGCCTAGACATCAGAAAATACTTTTTTACATGGACCCAGCAGTAGGAAAATGGAATGTCCACCAAGGTTTCTCACAAAAAGAATACAGAGAGTAAACAGCATGTCTTATGGATGTCATCGCAAAGCCCTATCTCTGTACTCTGTTTCCTACAGACTATCGAGAGGCTCTATGCCTGGCATACAAGGCATCCCTGGATCCAACTCTGATGGACCTTTTGCATATCTGCAAAAAGAACAGCATCAGATTTACTTGACCTATGGATTTAAACTTTACTTGTGACATAAACAGGACATGTGGAGGGACAGGTATGTGTCCCTGAGAATTCCCCTTCTCTGGAACGGGCTTCCTGTCTGTATGAAGCAGAGATCTTCCCTAGCCCTATTCAAAAGAAACCTGGAGAGTGGATGGCAAATCAGAAACATGTCAGAGGTCTAGCACCTATGTCTCTAATGGACAAAGGTAGACTGTAAATCTGACCCTAGCTTACATATACTCCTTAAAATAACCTCTAATGCACATAAACTTGCAGGATACAACTGAGATGCTGGTATAGGCTTATAAAGTCTCCAAAGGCTGTTAGCCTAGTATACACCTATAAACCTATGAACATGCTACCTAACTTGATAGTCATAAGCAAGAAAATAATGTCATTCAAGAAGTTCTGGGATGGGGGCTGGGCCAAAACTAAGGGTATTAGAGGGAGAATGGAAAGGTACTAGGAACATAAAGAAGGAAGACTAATCATACCTCTCAACCACTTAACACAAGGAATCTGGACAAAACCGAAAATAATGGGGGAGCAAAGGCCCAAAGATGGGGACAGATTTTAAATATTGCTATTATAAGCTGAGAAAGTAGAGAGAATAACATGATTTGTGTTAGCATGTGTTTTCTGAAGGATATTAAGTCTGAAACTCAAAAGTATGTCATTATTTAGTAACATCACCCTCACTAAGCTGCCAGAAAAACAATTTTTTACAAGGAACAGACTAAAACATGAGGCAAAAATCTGGACATTCTGTAAAAATCTGGACAGTTTGGAGGTAAGCTAAACAAATAACTTGACTTTTGTCTGCTGTCATGAATACATAATAAGGTTACAGTGCCATGATTTTATACTCCCACTACAGTGACTTGTATCTGTGCAAGTCAGTCTTTCACTTAACACAATTAATGATATTGTGTATATCTCTATGAAAATATGAAAATTCAGAATGTTGAAGATCTGCACACATGTGGAACTATTGTCCTGCAAAAAAGCTGACATCTGAAGAGTAAAGGAGCATTACTAAAAGCACAGCTCTGTTTTCAGTTTTATGCCTGATCATTACTACAAAGCACTGATAACATTTCTCTTTCCTTCTGTTTTTACTATGTTTTGCCATTTTTTTTAGATTCCATAAGTTTCTTATTCCTACCCCATGGAAGTTCCCTAAGTTAGATTGCTGTTTTTAAAAATCGGCATTTTATTTTAGTGCATTCAGTGCCAGAGTAGGTATCTCACAATGAACATGTTTTACTTGTGTACAAACACAAACCAGATTAGTTAAACTGAACAACGTTACTGAACTTTGAGCTAATTAATATAAAAGTATTATTATTGGGAAACAAAGCTACCACACTTTTCAACATAGAACCAAGACTCCTACACGCCTCCACTAAATAATAAAAAATCTGGGATCACTAAAACCTTGAGACGGTAGCAGCTAACATATGGTAACGTTCCAGTTTGCTCTGTAGACCTGACTGTAGCAGACAAGTTCCTATTCACTACATTTGGATAGAAAAAGATATTGTGTCTCTATAAAACACTGAGAGGACACTCATGTTGTATTGCATGAATTTCTAGAGACCACACTTGAAAAAGTATAACACCACATTTTGCAGAGGGTACAGTACAATGCAACAAGAATAATGCATTGAATGGAGAGAGGAGACTATGAAGACAGGCTGAAGTAAATGAACACATAGAGAAAAAGATGGAAAAGGCAAGGCAGAAATGTCAAAATACTTTAGGAGTCAACAGAAGTTTGGGGGGTGGTCAGTGGGAGTTTTCAAAACCAAGAAATAGTGTAATAAGAAAACGACATGAGAGGGAAGTGAGTAGGTTTAAAAGAAATGCCTTCAAATGTGAAATATCATACCATGGAAATCTAAATAACCAGTCCAACCTTTAATAAAGATGCATTTTCTTCCACTGCTAATAAATTTATTTTTATAATAGAGATTCTGAATGGCTGACTCTTGAGTATGTGCCTGAAATGGGGTTCCAAACACCGTACTTTAGTGAAATGCCTGATGCCTTTATACAAAATGAAGCCCTCTGACTGCCCCTATATCCATGACCAGGTTAACGAATTATAAATAAATAAAACAAATCAGCAAGCTGTTACATAAGAAACGTGCCCAACTTCTCCCCAAAAATACAATGGGAAGCAAAAGGTTTCATATCTGGGGGCTTTCCTTTAAAGAGCAGGTTATTAACTGTGTATGGAGAGAATGGATTTAAAGCACAATACCTTAACTGAAAGGTCAAACAAAGTCGTAGGTAACTTCAGAAGTGCCTGAGAAAACAATGGGGAAAATTAGTACAGCAACACAGTAAAAAAAAAAAAAAAAGCACACAACAAATAAATAAATAACCTGACTGGGGGAGGAGGGCAATGCACTCTGGACTCATATGTCTGGACTGTGAGAACTGTGCATACCTGTCCCTATGTACTGGAAGTCACCTATCACTCCTGGAATGGTCTTTCATTGTAAACTGCCCTGAATGGCATATTTTCAAACAGAAAGACTTAACATCAGCAAAATCTAACCTAGCACTGCAATGGGGAATGTTTAATTATTTATTTACGGTATCCGGCAGCTTATCGACATCTCGAATTGTATGCTGCTATGTAACAATGGTCTTGTCTGTTTGAAGGGGTACTAATAAATCTCACATTTGATCCTGTTATTTAGTAAGAAGCATTTGCTATTGTAGTCTTGGCTCATTAAATATGAAGTCATCAGCAATGATTATTTTTCTCTTGTGTTTTTTGGTGCTTGTCATGCTGATACCCCTCCTTTATATCTGGAGCTATTCCAGGCAGCAATTAAGGTGTCCCAGAACAGTGCCATCATGATAGCAGGTAGCATGACAGTACCATTTTTCATGCTGTGCAGTGGCATTGGTGGCATGATAGCAGGCAGCACTCCAGTGTAACTATTTTCCATGTTGTGCAGTGGCATCAGTGGCTTGATAGCAAGTAGTACTCCTGTGTAACCATTTCCCATGCTGTGCAGTGGCATTGATGGCATGATTGCAGGTAGCACTCTGGTATAATCATTTCCCATGCTGTGCAGTGGCATTGGTGGCACGACAGCAGGTAACACTCCGGTGTAACAATTTCCCATGCTGTGCTGTGGCATTGGTGGCATGATAGCAGGTAGCACTCCTGTGTAACCATGTTCCATGCTGTGCAGTGGTATAATTGGCATGACAGCAGGTAGCACTCCAGTGTAACCATTTCCCATGCTGTGCAGTGGCATTAGTGGTATGATAGCAGGTAGCACTCCAGTTTAACAATTTCCCATGCTGTGCAGTGTCATTGGCGGCATGATAGCAGGTAGCATGCTGGTGTAACAATTTCCCATGCTGTGCAGTGGCATTGGTAGCATGATAGCAGGCAGCACTCTGGTGTAACCATTTCCCATACTGTGCAGTGGCATTGGTGGTAAGACAGCAGGTAGCACTCCAGTGCAACCACTTCCCATACTGTGCAGTGGCATTCGTGGCATGATAGCAGGTAGCACCCGGTTGTAACCATTTTCCATGCTGTGCAATGGCATTGGTGGCATCGATGACATCAGTGCAGTTCATCCATGGTTTTATTTCAGCTCCCTGAAATGTATTTTACCAAATGGACTTTGTCTAGAAATTATTTCATGGAAATGGCTATAATAATTTCTTCTGAAATCTTGGAGTTATGGGATCTTTATGTATTACCCTTTGTCCAACAAAGGCATAATCCTGGAGTTAGAATACATAAGTAGGACTGGGCAAAGGAGTTTGGCCCTTGTAAAAAAAATATTTTTAAATTTTATGTTTATTGTCTTCTGTGAAATTCATTTAAAAAAAGGGAGTGTATCAAACTATTGATACCCGCTTGAGCAAATACCAACTGATTAAAGAAATTTACAAGAAACAACTTTCACCGTCAGTGGAGTTTTCTTTTTTCTCCACTATTTGGCGGTCTTGGAATAGCTCTACTTACGTTTGGGGGTGTAGGGGTGTCCCCCCATATGGGGTGTGCAGGGGGGCTTCCCCCGCAGCAATAACTTTTATCAGAGGTTCACTAAAAGTTATTTTCACCTTTTTTTTAATCTATCAGCACTCGCTTAAAGAGTAGTCTACTGATCGACATTAGTCAGTAAATAACACCAGAACCTTCACATACACCTTCCATTTGCAGACAATTCTCTTTTGTCTTCCATAGTGGTATTCTACCCTGGACTACAACACCCAGCACCAACAGGGGCTGTAATTAGACATCATCACCTCAAGAGACAGAGAGAGAGAGAGAGCTGGGAGAACACTGTTTAGTCCTAATCACTAGCAGTGATAGTTACCCTGTTTTTACTGATTTAACATAAGTAATTACAGAAAGGGTTTGGGACCTCTCTGATGCTTATTTGGTGGTATTTAACCTATAACTTCATTGGAAGTTTGATGCATCTTCTTCACTTACAGTTCACCAAATTCGGATTTGACATACCAAGTCCCAGAAGTACAGTCTATCAAAACTAAGACTGCACAACCTGAAAACAGGAAAATACTTAGGTTATGCCAGACAGTCTAATGTGTAGACTTAAAGCTACTTATTTTAACTAGCAGGATATGGGCAGGTGGAGAACAGCCACTCACTTGTGGTAGTACTGGGACAAGATGTAGCTCTGTGTGGTGAAATGTGAGTTTCACCACATATCAGGAAACTGTGCTTGACAAATGATTTGGTGAATTGTAATTTTACTACTGCAGTCTGACCTTGACCTTAACAGATCACCTTGCAGATATTTCACAGTCTGCTTTAAGCTTATCTAGCCTTAAAAAGCACTGAATAAATGTAGTCATGAGTGAGCAAGGCCACATCTGCCTTGCTTTTCTGCCCATGTATTCTTCACAACTGGTAAACAAGGCAGTACCTAGGCATACTTAATGTATTCAAATGAGTAAATTTTTTTCTGAGCACATCTACAGAAAGATATGGTTCAAAGACCACAAAATGCTCAGAACTGTCTAAACTAGTGTCTGTCTGCATTATAAAGCTATGCAATGCATGCTTACCTGATGGGAATGCACCTCTAAAAATAGCCCTTACGTGGTTATGATAAGCAACAACAGTTAAAAATAATACGTCTCTTTCCATACTGCAAATGGGGCAACATTTTTAGGGTTGAGTACATTTTTTAAATGATAGGTGTGTGGTGGGGGGCAGCAGCCTGAGGTCGGAGTGTAAAACATATATTCTGGCTGAATCTCTGTTGCCACAAGTTTCCATATCTCACAGGATAAGGTTAACTGGGCGCAAAGATAAGGTTTCCTGCACAGTTCTGTTTTAAATAAGGCAGGCATAAGTGACAGGCCAGATTTAAAGAGTTAGCATACATTTTTTTATCTAAGGCCAAATTTACCATCAGGAATATGACAGATGTTGCAAAACCCTGACTTTTTGTGTGTAGTTGATGTTTGATGTGGGTACTGTGTACTAGGATATCAGATAATCATTCAGTACTGATATAGTCAGCCATCCGTGAAAACTGATTCTGAGACTGGGGCCACAAACACTGTGACCAAGGGAAGTCCTGCATGGTGTCTGACATATGGCAGAGACGTTGTTCAGTACCAAGCTGTAGGGAATTCCAGGTCTATGTCTGCATCAGCTATTCAGGAAATTATGTCACAGCTTTCTTTATTAGCACTTAATTATTTATATAACTCTTTTCAAATGCCAGTCAGTACAACACAAAATCGCTTAGCAATCCTTCACTGAACTGTGGTCTGAATTAGTAATCCCAGTGTTATGTTTCTTTCTCCTAGTTAGAATGCAAAAAAAAAGGCACTCATTCACTCTCACAGGCACATACCATCCATAAGAAAGTGCAGTCTTTGTTTATTGTTGTTTTCTTTGGCAAACAGACAGCTCTGCAGAAATTCACTCAGTAGAGAAACCACTGCAGTGGAGCTCATCACTGCAGTAACCAGCCAGCTTAGTAAGAATGCGGCACACATGATTCTGCAAACTACTGAAAGAGCAGTCGCTCTCTGCCTTTGACAGGTTTCTGCTTTACAGACAGATCTAAATTTATATATTGGATATTGCAGTGTAATGCCAAAAGTCTCCTAACATGTCTAAAGGATGGCTACACTGCCCTCAAGTGGTTAAAAGGGATATGGCACCCAGAGTATAACAAAAGACTGTAGATGAACCAAATTATGAATGTGCATTTCATACCAAGAAAACCGAAGACAGAACTAAAACCTCCATCCATCCATCCTTAACCCCTTTTTCCCATTTTGTACATGGGGTTGGGGTGTCACTTCAAAGGTGACAATCATCTCGAGACAATGTTTACACCGCTGGTGGCTGGCCCTGCCTCGGTATTTCACCTGTACCATTCACTCGGACACGCATTTGCACCACGGCCAATTCAGTGTGTCCACTCCACCTACTGCATGTCTTTGGAATGTGGGAGGAAACCAAAGCATCCGGAGGAAACCCACGTGACCACAGGAAAACATGCAGACTCGCACAGAAGGCACCCAGCCAAGAATCAAACCGGAGAACCTCTTGCTGTGATGCAACAAAGCTAACTGCTGCACCACCGCAGCCACCCCTGTTAGCAGATAAATGAGTCTGACTCGGTCAGTAAACCAATGTTCTTAATTTACATGCCCAGTCTACCCTGCCTCATCTAAAGATGCATGCCCACCCTTCTTGTATTAATTTTATTCTGAATTTGTTAACTGGTATAGAGCACTAATCTACATTGACATTTTTCAGCCTTAGAATGGGAATACTATCTCAGTAAATGACTTGCTCAGAGTTACACAGCAGGCAAATGGAGAATGAAGGAATCAAATTCAGGACCACAGGAAGTAGCTTATTAACAGCTTATAGCTTTAATCCTCTGTACTAAGTGACAGGCCTTATTATAATGAAGACTGCTAAAAAACACTGTCATGAACATTTTCATCTCTTAACTTCATTCTCCCCCACTACTGCAAGGATATTTCTTCATGCCTCTACTATTCTTTTTGTGGAAAAACTTCACTGCATCTCACAAAACATGCATTTCTCTCTTTTTTGCATCTCACTTGCTCCACTGCTATTTTCCATCTGAAAGCAACTACTCAACATGATTCATTATTTCACCTCTCTCCTGCAATGCAGAAACATAAATTCTGATCTCTTATAAGCATAGTCTACTCAATGTTATCTTTCCATATATTCTTAACATAAAATCCTTCCAAATCTTATATGATCTCCAAAATCTTTCTATCTGTCCACTCATTTTTCCTTACAATTCACATATAACTTATTTAGTATTTGACAAGTGAGCAGGCAAATGTCATATGTCCACAAACATAAACAATGAACAGTACATGGAATTATGAGTCTCAAAACTACATCTGACTATACTGAGACAAAACATCAATAAATACACACTGAGCAGTGACAGCAATATACAAGGCAAACCTATTTCTAAATAAGAAATGTCAACAGCAAAGTACTAATATGTGGCCCATAAGGAAATTTTAAAACTGAGCAAGCATTGAGGGTCTCTAATGAAATATGTATGAGGAAATGAAAGACTAAACAGGCGGAGAGAAAAAAAAAAGAAAAGCAGAGATATTAGGGTGCAGGATCAATTACATCTAGCATGTTTTTTCAAAGGGCTAAAATCTCTCATTGTTGGTTCTGCCATACGTTCCTGAATTCCAGAACTGCTTTTGTATAGTACAACAGTAAACTAGTTACAGGAATCCACCACTGTTTACATAAAGAAACCTGTCTTAACATACTCTCTTAGTCTATCTTTTCCTTCACTCTGCATCTTTTCATATATTTGCTTGCCTTTCTTAAAAATAAAATGTTTTCAGTTTTTACTTTACTTTTCAAAGAAGTTCACTTATTTCTAGCTCATAAAATTATTCCATCTGTGATCTTACTTAAAGGATACAAGGGCTAAACAACATATCCTACATGGACCGTCTCAAAGCCCCGTCACTATACCCAAGATCCTATAGACTGCTGAGAAATTACCTGTATCTGGCATACAAGACATCCTCTGACCCAATACTGATGGCTCTGAGCACATCAGCAAGTCAAATGGCATCAGAAATATTCGGTCTAGGGATTTAAACCTTTTCTGCAACATCAACAGAATGTTTTGAAGAGAAAGCTACATCTTGCAGAGGATATCACTGCTCTGGAACAGACTCCCCATCGACATAAAATAAAGTTCATCCCCATCTGTCACACTGCCAGCCCAGCTATCTGGAATTTTGTAAATAATTATATATCAATTGTGAATATTAATATGATTTATATAGAAGTGTGACAGAAGGAGACACTGCCAGTACAGCTATCTTGAATTTTGTAAATAGTTACATCATTTGGGAATACCAGCTTGATGCAATTGTTTGTGCTACCACTATCTTAGAACTGTATGTTATGTGTGTATCAAACTGCTGGTACAAAAGTATGTATTGAACAGGGTCTGTACAGAACTTCAAAGATGCATTCACAGTGTACCCTACTGGAATACAGAAAATTAACTTGCAAAATTTAAGAATAGTTGAGATTAAGTTACTTTACAGCTGGGCCATAAACAAAAGACATTATTCTCTTAGTTTCAGTGCAGTAGCAGACACAATGTCTAGAACTAGACGATTTTGTATTGTCTTTATATGTGGAGGAATGCAAATTATTTTACGACTTCCACCACTTGACAAATGATCTAAAAAGGTCGAGAGATGCTAAATGCTGGTATTTTCTGACACTGGGGGTTTAGCTTGGGAACTAAAGTCAGGTGACAAAAAGTGATGTCATCCAAGCTAACCCAGCAGTAATATTTGATATTTATTTAAGAACTCTCTGAGAGAGAGAGAAACAGGGCATTTTGTATTTTGTCTTTGTCCTAACAAGAACATTCACTCAACTCAACACTTCTGCCTGCTTGTTGCTCTGTAAGTAAGTTTTTAGGGCATAGTAACTCTTAAACATTCAGATAGGAATATAGTAAAGCATAGCTTAGATGTTTTCTTTATTTATTTGAGACTGTCCTGCAATGTTGTTTTAAATATTTCCTGTGATTTTGAACTCTGATGCAACTGATTACTTACTGAGTATTGTCTTGTTCTTTTATTCTTTATTATTAAATATATTTAAACCTATCATTGTGGCTGATATTTGTGAGACATATTTAAGCTTTTAAAGTACTTGCATATATATTTGGTGACACAGTACAGGCCACTCCTAATAGTCTAGCCCTTGGTCAAACTACCATTTGGATTAATAGTAACATTACACAGTAAGATTGGACACCCTTTGCTAAGGGCTTTAAAGTAGCTGATAAGGAGCTGGCTGGTGGCAGTGGAAACTACCTTATAGTTTGGGCAGAAGGGGGCATAGCTAGTAAACCTGTGCCAGCCTTTCCCCGGTGTGTGTGTGTGTGTGTGTGTGTGTGTGTGTGTGTGTGTGTGTGTGTGTGTGTGTGTGTGTGTAAATCAAATCTCAGCTACTTGGGTGGGGACATGAAGCACTGGTTGGATACAGAGGGTAGCGGAGGTCTTAGCTTGGCCACTCAGCTGAGATCTCAACTCTATTGCTGTGCCAGTGGGGAGTCTTACTGGGAATCTGGAGAAAGAGGGAGAAACCAGCCCCAGACTGACTGTGATCTCTGTGTGCTTGTAAGGGAAATTGCATTTTACTGTATGTGTACTTGTCATCCTTTCAGTGTGTACATCCCCCACTGTTGCCAGTGGTAAGGACTGAGGCGTCTTGATTACTTGGCCATTGCAGGGGCATCACATATTAATTAGTGGGCAGTGGCGAGATATCCACATCACATATTAATTGTCTTGCATTGGTGTGGATATTGAATTCCTGTAGCCTGTAAACAGTGGTCACTGAAGGTGTTTGTACTCGCAATCAGCCACAAAGTGAACATTCAGAGTTTGATGAGGAAACAAGTCCTTAGCACTTTGCCTGAGAACATGCGAATTGGGTTAGCAGATAGAGAATGTAACACTGCAGATGAGTTGGGGAAAAAGGGAGACCTATACCTAGGAAGCAGAGCAACACTGCACAGGAATGGGATACTCACGGGTCTAAGGGAAGTCATGGTGGGCAGCCCAGATCACCCCAACAGAGTCTGCCAGTAGCAGGGGAAGCCACTAGTCCAGGTACATGTCCAGGACCAAGGGTTAAATGTAACCGGTGGGGGCATGTAGCATATAGATGTCCATGGAGGCAAGATGGGGAACAAAATTTGGGAGAGCTAGTAAGTGGGAATGACAGAATGACAGCAGTAAGTTGTCTCCAGACAACAAGGGTACCAAACTACCACAAGAGTTTAGATTATATCTTAGTAAATGTGAAAGAGGCCATTGCTAAGAGATGCACAGCCTCTGACCTAACCATTGTGAAGTCTGCAATGGTTAAAGAGGAGCACTTCTTGCTTGTGCAGTCTACGCCAGTCAGAGCTTTAGGAGGGACCCCGTTCCAAACACCTTTGGCTAGGGTTCACCTTGACTGGGAGGGTGGAAAAGGAAGCCAGCAAGTAGGTGTGTCTGAGGATATCCTTGCAGATGTCCTGATAGGGAATGATTTTGATAGTGCAGTATCTTCTGTGCATGCAGTTACATGCAGTCAGGCTTGGAGACAAGCATGTGTTCTGGTAGCCTGGAGGAGAACCAGACAGACCGCACACTTATAGCCAGGACTGGTGAAGTGGTTACTTCAAGGAGGGAGCTACCCTGTAGCAATGAGACTGAAAGTGAGCCACAGCCGCTTGTGGGAACTTGATGTTCCCTTGGACAGAGTGATTGCAAGGGCATAAGTGAGTAGTAGTACCCAGGCTGACAGTGAGGCACCGCTGTCACAGAATACAATACTTCCTGTGGAAGGGGAGCTGGGAAGGGTTACAAAGAGAGAGAGTTGAGACAGGCTCAACTCTCAGACCCTACATTACAAGGCCTGAGGGCGGTAGCTAGTGAGGCATTTGAGTCTCAAGGGAAGGGGGAAGGGGGAATCTGTATACTGGGACAAAGGGTTACTGTAGACTGGACCCTGAGGGAGGGCTAGATGGTGAGAGAATACCGCAGTTGGTAGTGCCTAATGCCTACTGTCTGGCACTTCTAGCCATAGCCCATGATATTCCCTTTGCAGGTCATATGGACATAAAATGTACAAAGAGATGTATTATGTAGAACTTCTATTGGCCTGGGATTTCCAGAGATGTAACAGGGTACTGCAGGACCTGTGAGCAGTGCCAAGAGGTAGGCAAGGCAGAAAACAAAGTGAAAGCTCCTTTGATGCCTTTGCCTGTGATTGATGAGCCACTTCAGAGGGTAGTTATGGATATTGTGGGGCCTCTGAGTACCCCAAGTTCCACAGGTTAGAAGTATACCCTGGTGGCAGTAGAGTATGTTACCAGATAACCTGAGGCAGTGGCTCTGTCCTCCACTGAAGCAGCAAATGTGGCAAATGCTTTAGTAGAGATTTTCAGCAGGGTAGGTTTCCCAAAAGAAATACTGTCTGACAGAGCTGCTGGCTTGTCTGTGGAACTAATGTGGGGTGAAGGACCTAAAGAACACCCCCTACCATCCCCAGACTAATGGTCTGGTTGAGAGGTTAAGTTCAACACTAACGACCATGCTACAGGCATTTGCAGACCAATTTAAGAGGAAGTGGGACAAATATTTGCCCCATCTATTTGCTTATAGGGAGGTGCCCCAGGAATCCACAGGTTTTTCACCCTTTGAGTTGCTGTATGGGCACAGGGGGTGAGGGAACCTCTAGACTTGATTCGTGATGAGTGGGAGGGTGAGTGTGAATCCCACAAGGAGTCTGTTGTGGCATATGTCTTAAACCTTAGGACAAGGCTTGGGGAACTCATGGGCTTGGCCCAGGAGAACCTGGCAGAAGCCCAAAAGTAGAAAAAGGTATGGTATGACAGGAATGCTTGAGCTACAGAGTATGCTGTGGGGCAGTAGGTAATGGTTCTCATTCCTGTCAGACACAATAAGTTGCAGGCAGCTTGGAAGGGACCCTTCAAGATGGTAAGGAAGGTCAGTGATGTTAAGGGTCTATGTTAAATCATCAAAAGCTTAAATTGAATGATGACTTATCAAACCCACGTAAGTAAAAGCTTAAAATCTCGAACGCCAAAAAAAATTTAAAACATTACATAAAGTGGGGGGCTTCACCCTCCACATCCCCGATGTGGGGGCTGTGCCCAACACAAGCCCCCTACTTAAATATACCAACTTTGAGATCGCACTACAGTCATGAAAACAGCAAAGTAACGGAAGCGACCAAGCGATTTCTTTCCCAGGGAAAGAATTTGCTTATATGCCGTTTCGCTATTTTGCCTTTTTGTGCTTTCAAGTTCCTTCAAGATGCATTTGAAAGAATGCTTCTCCAATCATTTAATAGGAACCCGATGTTAACTACATGGTAGAACAGCTCGGCAGGAGGCAGGGGCATAAATTGTGCCATGTTAACATGCTGAAACCTTACCAAGATAGTAAGGCCCTTGTGCCGAGTATTTTCAGTGGATGGCAGGAATCTAAGGGGGAGCTGGTAACTGATCTCCTCAGTGAGGCTCAGACTGACACCTCAGTGGAAGGGATAGTGATGTCCTCAGAGGGAGAAGAGCACCCAGTGGTATATCTCATAGGCTCTAACCCAGGGAGGAATGCTATGCAGCTGTAGAAAAGGAATGTCTAGCTGTAGTGTGGGCACTTCAGAAACTTCAGCCTTATCTGTATGGAAGAACATTCACTGCAGTTACAGACCACAGTCCCATAACATGGCTACATCGAGCCAGCCAGCAAAATACCAAGTTACTAAGGTGGAGCCTAGGTTTGCAGGCATATGATATGGCAGTGCAGCACCACAGTGGGGTTACTAATGCCAATGCAGATGGGCTCTCAAGACAGGGAATGGGGCGAGTTATTCCCAGATAGTCAACCCTCTGAAGCAGAGTTTCTCAAGGGACACTTGAAAAACTAGCTTGAGTTTTCGGAGGTGGGGGGATGTCACACTGCCAGCCGAGCTATCTGGAATTTTGTAAATAATATATTCCATTTGTGAATATTAATATGATTTATATAAAAGTGTTACAGCAGAGGCACTGCCAGCACAGCTATCTGGAATTTTGTAAATAGTTATATATCAATCAATAAACTAATAATAATAATACTATCAATAAAAAACTAGGCTCTCTGTATAGAATCAAACCATTCCTTACACAACTGGCTAGAACCACCATTGCCCAGGCTCATCTTACTTCTACCCTATTCTATGCTTCTGCCATTTATACCAATCTATCTAAGCACAATCTTACCAAGCTTGAAACTAGCTATAATAATACAGTCAGATTTGCCACTGGCTCTCCCTGTAGAACCCACCACTATCTCAACCTCAAACAACTCAAATGGTTAGAACTACAAAACCAACTACGATACAATCAACTTGTTATCAAACAAAAAATTCTGTACCACCCTACTAATACTCCTATCCTCTCTAACCTGATCTCCCCATATAAAAATCTTACAACACTATGCTCAGCTAGCAAGTTACTAATTGCCAACAATAAATCCAACAACAAAGCTGGTGACTCACTCTTTACCAATGTCGTGGGCAGAATCTGGAACAACCTTCCTAAAACACTAACCTCTCTCTCATCTACTCCACTCTTTAAGAAACACCTCAAAGATCACCTAAAATACATTGGCTTTGTCCCTGCTCAATGTCTGACTAAACATTACTTATCCTCCTTTCACTTCCCCTTTTCCCCTGCCTCCTGGGCTACTGCCCCACCACACGTTTAATTATTACAAGCTAACTCTTTACTACTATTTATATTTTCCAGTCTACTCTCTTTCTCCCTCTTTGACTAAGTGAATGTCAATTTGTTTTTTTTTTTCAAATATTGTATAAACTTGTGCTGATTGTATCAGAAAACTCATGGCTTGATTGCTACTTAAACCTATACCATGACTCTGTAACTTGGATCACACAAATTACTTGTACTCTCTTTACAAACATTTTTTGCTTTATAATGTATTTTAAGCTTGTTTTTTTTATTCTAACTATTGCATGGAGTAATCTTCTCATACTTGGAGCTTTTCTCCCCGGGCCTCTACTGAAAATGGATATGTATCCAGCTAAACTAGCCCGGTCAACAAATATAAAATAAATAAATAAATAAATATCATTTGTGAATACCAGCATGATACAATTGCTTGTGCTACCACTATATTAGAACTGTATGTTATGCGTATATCAAACTGCTGGTACCAAAGTATGTATTGAACGGGATTTGTACAGTACTGAGCTTCAAAGATGTATCCACAGTGTACCCTACTGAAATACAGAAAATTAACTTGCAAAATGTAAGGTTAAGTTACTTTATAGTTGGGCCATAAACAAAAGATGTTATATCTTAGTTTCAGTGCAGTAGCAGACACAAGGTCTAGAACTAGAAGTTTTTTGTATTGTCTTTACATGTGGAGAAATGCAAATTATTTTACAACTTTCACCATTTGACAAAAGATCTAAAATGGTCCTGGTTTATGTGTTTTCACAGAGAGATGCTAAATGTTGTGTTGCTAGCTTCAGACACTGGGGGTTTAGCTTGTGAAATAAAATCAGGTCACAAAAAGTGATGACATCCAAGCTAACCCAACAGTAATATTTGATATAAATTTAAGAACTCTCAGAGAGAGAAACGGGGCATTTTGTATTTTGTCTTTGACCTAACAAGAACGTCCACTCTACTCACCTTCAACTTCTGCCTGCTTGTTGTTCTGTAAGTAAGTTTTTAGGGCATAGTAACTCTTTTAGATTCAGATAGGAATATAGTAAAGAATAGCTTAGACGTTTTCTTTATTTATTTGAGACTGTCCTGCAATGTTGTTTTAAATATTTCCTGTGATTCTGAACTCTGACATAACTGATTACTTACTGAGTATTGTATTGTTTTATTATTATTATTATTATTATTATTATTATTATTATTATTAAATATATTTAAACCTATCATTGTGGCTGATATCTGTGAGACATATTTAAGCTCTGAGAGTACTTGCATATATATTTTGTGACACTGTACAGGCCAGTCCTAATAGTCTGGCCCTTGTTCAAACTACCATTTGGATTAATAGTAACACTACACAGTAAGATTGGACACCATTTGCTATGGGCATTAAAGTAGCTGATAAGGAGCTGTCTGGTGGCAGTGGAAACTACCTTATAGTATGGATAGAAGGGGGCATAACTAGTAAACCTGTGCCAGCCTTTCCCACGTGTGTGTGTGTGTGTGTGTGTGTGTGTGTGTGTGTGTGTGCGCACGCGAGTGTGTGTGTGTGTATATAAATCAAATCTCAAAGTGTGTTTGTCAGCTACTTAGGCAGGGACACAAAGCACTGGTTGGACAGAGAGGATTGCTAGATTTCTTAGCTTGGCCACTCAGCTGAGATCTCAACTCTGTAGCTGTGCCACTGGAGAGTCTTACTGGGGATCCGGAGAAAAGGGAGAAACCAGCCCTAGACTGACTGTGATCTCTGTGTGCTCCTAAGGGAAATTGCACTTTACTGTGTGTGTGTACTTGTCATCCTCCTGGTCTGTATGTCCTCCACTTTTGCCAGTGGTGAGGACTGGAGGCTCCTTGACTACTGGGCCAGGCTTCACACCATCCATATTCAAACACAACTTAGATCTAAGGATGGGAAACAAACAATTTACCTCAGGGCTACCCCCCCCCCCATATAACTAATGGACAGAGGCAGCTACTAAATGCTACTCCATGCATGGGTCCCCTCATATTATCTGTGGTATGATCCCAGTTATTCTCATTAGGGGTAATATATAATTACCGACCATAGCCAAATGGGATAGGTTATTTCAAGCTCAAAAAGGGAAACTGGCTAGACTTAAAATGCCCTGCAAGGACAGCTAGCATATTATTTGTGTCTTTATTTTCTATCCTCAGGATTTAGGTACTTCAGATTTCCCCTAGACAACCTCCTCTCAGTCATGTGACTCAACATGTGATCTACAGTACTGGGATGGATATATGATATGATATGATATTCCAGATAAAGATTTCTAGTAAAATAAGTAAAGTCAATGTGGTCTTCCAAATTCTGAAGGGATATCTGACCTACTAGTGCTTCATGTAATTCCTGCTTACTGTCACATACCGTGGCCTGGTCATCACTGGGTTATCTGATCTGATTATACCAGGTTCATTCAAGGATATTTTTCTTATTTTATACTCTAGTTATGGATTTTACAGAGCAGACTGTTTATTCTACTAATTTATACCACTGTATGCAACATAACAGAAACATTTTTAGGCATGATCTGGCCAATGAGGATGTCACAGAGTATTTTTATTATCATTATATGTTTTTTGTATTATTTTGATAATTGCCTGGTCCACTGACCATCTTCAATCATGACCTGAGAACCAATAATCAATGGAACAAAGACATTTATTTATTTGCTATTTATTTATATTTGTTTACTAGAGTAGTACACTGATCTCAATGGGCCATTTGTAGGCACAGCCCGGGTAAGTAGGATCACATAAGAAATGAACAAAGCATATTTACAGCTACAAAGATATGCTAAAAACATATAAATATTTATAGATGCAAGAATATGATACAACATTTAGTTCAAGAAGTATTTTACAATGTCAAAACATGGATGGAAAAATGGAATTATGCTTAGGAGAGCTTTTTGGATAAGAAGAAGCCATAATGACTGAGCTGGCTTATGCTACAGGGGTAGAAAGCAGGATATCATTATACAGAGAGGTATAATGACATTAGAACAGGTAAGTGAGAATAGTTGTAAGAAAGGATACCATAAGGAGAAGACAGACACATGGTGAGAGAGGCATGCAGAGGGAATAGGAGTAGAAAGGACAGGAAGTATGACAGATGCAGAGAGAAGAGAAGAGGGAGGTACAATGAATGAGTGGCTGCAAGTGAGGGGATTACAAGATGAGATAAGGAAGGATAATAGAGGGATAAAAGGGTGTGAGAGAGCTGCAGGGTTCATGTAACGTGACCTGTGTGAGTGCAGCTGCACTTTGTTCAGGTGAAGAGGTGTTCCTTGAGCTGTTGTCTGAAGTCTGAGTACTTTTGGACGTCTCTGATCGAGACAGGAATATAGTCCCATAGTTTAAAGCTACATACCTTTCAACCTTCCAAAAGGCAAAGGCTTCCAATGGTCAATGAAGACTGGAAAAACCATAAAACTTTAGCGTACAAAAACTTTATTCCACACTTTTGTCTATAACAGACTTCAGAACAGCAATTGAACTTCAAATAACCACCTACATATATATCCCAAGAACCAAGTGACCTAATTAAAATCAATTAAGCTATTAAAGGAACATTCATAAAAATCTTACGTAAAAAGTGTTTAAAAAGAACATAAAACTGTCAAGTGGAACCACGTAATAAGCAAACAAACAATGCTGGGGTAGTAATATAGCCTCCTTTGAACTTTTCTAACTTTTAATTTTCTATATTTTAAAAAACATTTTATGTTAATGGCTTCATTTAAACCAGGTATTTTGTCAGCTTCCAATTTCATTTGCCAAAGTCTTTCCCTTTACTCCAAGTAGTTTTTAAAATAACCACCCCTAGGTTCAGCTTCTGCAACCTCCAATATAGAGAATAAAAGATTCTTATACTTTTTACACTTCTCTTGAGTGTTTAAACAATGCATTGTTGGTGTCCCTCTTTTTTATACTGTAAAAATGTTCCCCCATATGCTCCATTAAGGCACGGGTGGTCATCCCTACATAAAATACCTCACACCACTGCATAAGCCGATGTAAACTACCCCTCTTGTTTTACACATCAGGTGCCCTGGCACCCTAAGGGTGTGTTGAATGTTGACAACATAACATATGGTCCCTTAAGAACATATCTACAAAAATTACATTGCCCACACTTAAACATCCCAAACTTGTTACTCAAATGTACTAAACCCCGAAAAACCTTTGCAAGACCTTTTTCCTATATTTTCTTAATACTACCATTATTTCTATAAACAAAGTTAGTCTTACCCGCTAACACCTTGATCAAATCAGCATTCCCTTCCAAAATTTTCCAGTTCTTTTGTATTATGTTCCTAATAATAGGACAATCCACTGTCAAATATAAAATGCAAATGGTACCTTGTGTAGGGCTAGTGTCAATAGCCCCTGCTTTAATATTCACAAAAGGTACCCTAAGTATAGGGGGATATAATAAATATCTCTTGTTCAAAATATCTGTGCTGAGAGCACAAAGATATTTTTTGTCATATCCCCTTTCCAAAAACTTGTGGGTGATCATATCAAACTCTTGTGCCAAGTCCAAGTGTGCAGTTGTCATACGACAAGCACATATATCCTTAGGAATACTTTTCTTCATAAAAAAAGGTGATTGCTCTTTATTATGCAGATACCCATTAGTAAAAGTTTATTTTCTATTTTCTATGTATTTTACTATCAAATAGCTTTGTTGCGTGATTCCATTCCAAAGAGACACCTAAAGAATTGACCCTGCATCCACACTCCACTTTTACAAACTGCAAAAACCTGGACTTGGCATTAATGTCATAAATTGTCCAACAATATTGTCATTCCCCTCCATTATAAAAAACAAGTCATCAACAAATCTAACACAGAAAAATATATTGTACTCCTGCCTTAGTTCTGCAAGAATAGTTGCTTCCCAAAACGCCATAATGGCGTTTGCATAGGCCGGTGCAGCTGGAGAACCCATGGCTACGCCTTTGCGTTGTTTGTAGTAAACACCATTAAATGTAAAATGACTGATCTAATACAATTTCAATCAAACTACACAAGAAATTTACTTTGTTGTGCCCTAAAGTACTATTGTCAAACAAAAACGGTCTCACAGCCTCCACCCCCTCTAAATGAGGTATACTAGTAAATAGGGACACTACATCAACAGTCAAAATAACATGTCTTTGGTTAACAAAAACAAAGCTTGAAAAAAACTGTCTCAGTTTGTCCAGAAAATCCCAAGAGTCCTTCAAGTAAGAGGGTAATTTCTGCACCAAAGGATTTAAGATGGAATCTATGACCAAAGCTATTCCTTCAGTTTCAGAATGAGAGGAAGACACTATTGGTCTAAAAGGAGTTTCCGTCAAGCTCTTGAGAACCTTTGGAATAACGAAAAGTACCCCTACTTTTGATTTCTCAACGAGACAAAAGTTGTACATTTTTAAATCCATTGCTTGACTCATTAATGCTTCATACAAAAAGGAGTGAATGTACTGATAACTTTTAAAGATGTCCCTTACATTTACCTGAAGACACTCTTCAGCATTATTAAGTAATTTTAAAATACCATCTTTATATTGTTCATTACTCATGACCACAAAGTTTCTTCCCTTGTCACTTTTCATGTACCTTAAGTCATTCCTACTCCTTAATTCAGTTAAAACCTTTTGTTCAGAATTTAAGTTGTCGTGCCATTTCCTATTCTTGTTACAATTATCTAAATAACTTTTAAAATCCTGTAAACACACCTCCTCAAACACTTTGATAGTTTGATATAAAACAAGTGTAAAACATGAAGGTTTCAAAAAACAACCAATATCATGCCTAACGTGTTTGAACAAATACTCTAAATTCAATTTATGAGTATACTGTTTAAAATCAACAACTGTTCTGCTATACTCATCTCTTTTTGTTGGTACAAAGTTAAAGCCATATTTTAACACTCAGAGGAGTGTAAAAAATATAACAATTTTTTATTCTCTATATTGGAGGTTGCAGAAGCTGACCCTAGGGGTGGTGATTTAAAAAACTACTTGAAGCAAAGGGAAACACTTTGGCAAGTGAAATTGGAAGCTGACAAAATACCTGGTTTAAATGAAGCTATTAATATAAAATGTTTTTTTAAAAGTTAGAAAAGTTTGAAGGAGGCTATATTACTACCCCAGCATTATTTGCTTATTGTTCCACTTGACAGTTTTATGTTCTTTTTAAACACTTTTTACGTAAGAATTTTATGAATGTTCCTTTAATAGCTTAATTGATTTTAATTAGGTCACTTGGTTCTTGGGCTTTGCTGATGAAACTCAGTGGTGTAGTTATAGGACTTGGGGGGGTGAAGTAGAGGAGAAGCACTAGTAGAAGGTTGGCCAATGAGTCATTTCATTTCCTTCCACATGTTTTGGGCTCGGAGCAAGAGATTCGTGCATTTGTCTTAGGTAAATTGTTTTGGCACTGTAGATGGCTATTACAGTTGCTTTTCTAAGAGCAAGGAAAGCCTCACACAGTGGGTATTAAGTGGGTCCTCTGTCCATGTTTTCTTTCTTTCTTTTATCTTGTTCTATATGGTATCATATAACCATGTGCAGTCGCTTGTTCTTCATTTTATTTGCATGTTAGTGGAACAAGGCAATCCTGTATCATATGACTATACTGAAGAACAAGTCTAGGGTGATTGCAAAGGTTGGCTTAAGAAAAAAGTGAGTAACAGTCAACACAGCTTATGTGAAAGTTTGCTTTTGTTGAGGGGAAGGGTCTAGCTATAATTATTTTGGGAGGAATGATTTTTTTCTTTAATGTCCGTTGTGGTCACTAATACTGCTGGAAAGTACATTTGCATGTAAACATCTATGTTGGATGCTAACAATGATTATCTCTATGGTGGAGTTATTTCCTTTGAGGGCATTAAGTCTAGTATAAATTTTCTAGAGAAACAGAGAGACTATATAGTAAATTATTCACACTTGAGGCTTGAGGACCAGCAGTGTTTATGTTGAAGATGCCTAGTATGATGATTTTTTTTTTTAAATTGTTGGGTAAGGCTTGTTCTATTTCTGTTATAGATGAAGGAGGAGGGATATAGATGACATTGTATACCTCCAACCAGACAGTCACCAATTGGAGTCTATAACAGAGACTGAATGATGAAATTTGACGAGCAGTACTGTACCACCTCTGCACCTGATACCTCGTCTACTGTCACTAATCATTGTACAATTATTTCTAATACATGGGGATGGACAAAAATCATCTTTAATCCAGTTTCTGTAATTCTCAGAATGTGTAGTTGGTTTATCATCATCAAGTCTTTTGTTTTAATACCATGACGGGAATGTACCTGATTCCTAAGTAAAAGTATGATTAACGTTCATGAAATTAGTATTATTATGCCTTTCAGCATACAGTCCTTCTGCCATTAGTGTATCACACCCAGCAACAAGATGTGCGACTGTTTCCAATTCTGTTTCATAAAACTTCCATTTGTCTGTTTCTCCAACAAGTTAAATGGACTTTGTAAACCAGTGCATACCTACCTAGTCCACTATCTTGGGCCACTAATATTAACCTTTCATTGTTTGGTTTAAATTCACCTCTCCTTAACCATTCCTGCATTTGATCCTGATTGACATGAGGTTATTCCAAGAGCTTTCTGTACTGGCAACTATATTTATGCATTTTCCACATTTCTTGTCTTCTCATCTGAACCTTCACCTTATATTCCTTCTTTTTTTTTTTTTGGCACATTCAGTTGCTGCCTAATTTTTATCTCCTTATGGTTTGATTTTCATTCCCACTAGACACTGTTATGATTCTGCTAAACTAAGCGGGGAAGTCATCTTAGACTTACTCTCCTCATGTTTTAAAACTTTCATTATGTTTGGATCTTGTGAGGTCAGCAGAAATGTATGTAGTCCTATGACAGCAAATCTATACACATAATCAATTTCAAGGAGGCCCATGCCTCCTTTAAAATGGGGAATATATAATCTTGGTATACACTAATTTTTATAAATCATTTGATAAGCATGAATCATTTTTCTTGTTTTCCTGTCCAACTGATGTAGTACCTTTTGGGGTTAAAAACAAATGAAGCACCTGGGTGACACACTATATTGTTTATACACTATAGTATTTATTGAACAAAATAAGAAATGATAAGTAGTAAGCGCTTTCACAACCTCACGTTGCTTCATCATTCGTCTGATGAAGCAACGTGAGGTTGTGAAAGCGCTTACTACTTATCATTTCTTATTTTGTTCAATAAATACTATAGTGTATAAACAATATAGTGTGTCACCCAGGTGCTTCATTTGTTTTTAGCACTTTTTTCTCTTTGCACCTTGGTTTATCTGCAGCCGTTTACTGTATATATATATATACCTTTTGGGGTTAGTCAACCATTCCAAAACTAAGTTAGGACATGAAGATCAAATTGGTTTATAGCTTGGACTTTGTTGCTAGATGTCATAGCTGTTTTCAGTATTAATTTTAGTCTTCTAGGGTATTCCTTACTAAGCTTTATTTGCATTTGATCATGTTTTATTGTTGATCCTTCATCAATTCTCAAATATTTACACACTCCCTCTTGCTCAAGTTCTTTTATATCACCTTTCTGTCCCTGATATTTTCTTGGTGTTGCAGCTTTCCTGCTTTAAATGTTGCTTTTGCACATTTATCAAGACCAAATTATATTTTTACCTCATCTGAGAAAGTTTTGACCACTCGTAGTTGTGCTTTCAGTTCCTCATCCGACAAACTATACAATTTTAAGTTATCCACAAAAAGAAGATGAGAAGCCTTTACAAGTTATTGTTTTCTGGGAGAACAAACTGTAGCCATGACCAAATCTGTTACGTCGACAGCTTAATGGGTTAGGGGCAACACAACAGAGCAGCGGTGACAGAGTGTCACCCTGGAATATCCCCCTTTGAATTTTAAGCCCTAATAATAATTTGTCCTTTATCACAGCGTATTAAAAGTGGTTTGCCACTGTTGCATGGTTGCTGTAATGTAGTCAGTTTAGGCTGTAATTTATACATTTGAAACACTCGTATCCATGAATGTGGGATGCTGTCAGGTGTTATTTTTGTAGTCTATGCCATACTTAGAGTCTTTTTTATAATTGTCCATATGACTAACAACAAATTATCCTTTGTTCCATAGGATTTTCTTTTGATACCATTTTTTCTATTGCCATGACTGAGTTTTCATCTAAACGACTATAAACTCTGTTGGCATCAATTCCAGTGTATAGTTTATACATTGTCGGAAGACAAGTTATTGGTCTATAGATTTTAGGATAGCTTGCAGGTTCACTCTTAAGGAGGAGTATTGTTTTTTCCTGTTTTTAACCAGGTTGGTGTCTGTTAGGGTTGCACATATAAATAATTCTTACTCATGGCTACATCTTCATATAAAGATGTTAATACTTTTAGCCAGAAGTTAGGTACTTCAGTGGGCCTTGGGTTTTCCAGTTAGGAGCTTTTCTTAATTTTGTTTCAATTTTTCGAGCCATTACTCCACCTTATTTCATATCCTGTACATTTGAACTTCTTATTCTTTCTTTTACTTCTTCTATTCATTCAGCATCTTTGTTATGTTGCACAGGATCTTCATAGATATTTTTCCAAAATGTGTCCATTTCTTCTTTTTTTGGTGGCACTTCTATTCTTTTTGGCTTGTTTCCTCATTTTCGATAAAACTTTTTTGGGTCATCAATAAATCACTTATCTTGTACTTTTCCTTATATTTATCTGCGTATCTTCTAAGTTTTTCTGCCTGTGCTGATATCTTTAGTTTATTATTTGCAATAGTGTACAATAGATACCGATCTGTTCTAATACTGCACATTGCTTTTATCATATATAACTTTGTGTATTTTTGTTGATCTGTTCCCTCTCCTGCACTCTTCCAACAGTGACACTTCTTGTCTTAACTGCTTTGTAGTTTTCTCTATTTGATACTTCCATGATGGCATTTGATTTCTCCCCTTCCTTTCCCCTACTTTCCTGTTTCTGTGGTATGACTTTATCTGTTATTAATTTAGCTACACAGTAATATATCCTATTTATTTCTGTTATACTGCATACATTTCTATGAACAGTCCCCATTACTGTGCCAATTTGTTTTATCAAACTTCTAACATTTTGGGTCTTATTGACTTTCTGTATTCTATTTCTTTCACTGATCTTAATATGTCTGTTCATATCTATTAAATCAAGCAACTCTTCCCTTAGATAATTTTTTTCTATACTGAGGGCACATTCTTTGTTCTCTATTTCCTGTGGGCATTCTACAGAAAGTTCCACAGCATCTTCCTATGCCACATTCTCTTCAGTTTCATCCTGTGCCATCTGCTGCTCTTTCATATAGGAACTCACTGGCCTATCACTCCACAACATTGACTGTGTCAGAGTTACCACAGTTTTCTGTTCCTCCCCTTGCTGTACAACTCCAACTGAACATTTGTACTGTTTGATCAGATGTTTCCTGCTCCACTGTTTTCTCTTTAATTTGGGGATTCATTATTCTATCCTGCTGTGATGTTATCAGCGTTAGATTTTCTACACTAAATCCTTCACTTCATAGGTAATCCATAACCTCAGTTTCTATTTCTTTAACTTCTCCATTACTAATCCTCCTTTCTCTTTTTGTCTTATTTTTTGTACTGTAAACTTTTCCGTACCCTGATGCCTTTGCCTGTATTTCTTTTCAAATATCTTCATTACTGCTCTGTAATGAATATTTTGCTTTCTCCTTACATAAATATTGCACCATATTAAATCTTTTTTCTTTCCCATGTCCTTATTTCTTCTTCAGATGTCTCAAACTCCTCCTGTTTTTCATTACTTGGGGAACTCATTGTTCCATCATGTTGTGATATAACCTCTGTTAGACTTTCTACAATAAATCTTTCACTTTGCAGGTATTCCATAACTTCGGCTTCTATTTTTTTTAAGTACTACTTTACTAATCTCCCGTTCTACGATCCCCCTTTGTGATCTTATTTTTTGTATTGTGAAAATGTCCATATCTGGGTGCATTTGCCTGTATTCCTCTTCAAATATCTTTGGGCTGTTTTTTTGTATTAGTTATGCAGCTGTTCTGTGGGTTGATAATTTATTGTTAAGACTGCATGCACTGATGCAAGATACATTTAGGTTATTTTTATTTGTATTTCAATTCATAATTGCTGGGGAGGGAACATGCAGCTGGGCAAGGCCTGGACTGGTGCAAATGTCTCCAACATAAACCAGCTATTGCAAGTATGTATCTGAGTTTGGCAAGAATCCATCCATCCATAACCCCCTTTTCTCATTTTTGTGCATGGAGTTGGGGTGTCACTTCAATAGTGACAATCCTCTACAGCCAAGGTTAACACTGCTGGATGGCTAGTCCTGCCATGGTAGTTCTTCTACACCACACACTCATATGCACACTCACATCTATGGCCAGTTTAGAGTGTCCAATCCACTTACTGAATGTCTTTGGAGTGAGGGAGGAAACCGCAGCACCCAGAGAAAACTCACATAAACACAGGAAGAACATGCAGACTCCACACAGAAGGAATTCCAGCTGAGAATCAAACTGGGGAACCTCTTGCTGTAAGGTGACATTATCCACTGTGCCACTGCATTGCCCAAGACAGGGGAAAGTTTAAATTATGGAAGTAGAAGGTTTGTAGTAGGAAATTCCTTCTAGATACGTAGGTGATATGTGGGGCATATTTGTCAAAAATTCAGGGCATACTTAAGGTAATTTCCAGTTTGACTGATTTGTGCAGTTAAAGTTGAGAGGATGGTAGGTGAGAAGGGTCTATATCAGAACATCGAAGTATTAAAACTTCGTATGTTCTGATATTGAACACTATTCAGCGAACGCTAAGAATAGTGAAGCTGCAAAACAGCAAATTTTTTCCTCGGGAAAGAATTCGGTTGGCCGTTTCTGTGGCTTCGCTTTTCTTAGCGCTGTGGTTGAAAGTTACGGGTTGGGTTCAGGTAAGTGTGCGATTGTTTGTACGTTAGGGTTAGGGGTGGGTTAAGTGAGTTAGGATTAGGCGTGTGTGCGACAGTGACAGACTTTAGGGTTAGGGGTGGTTTACGTGAGTTAGGGTTAGGGCGCGGGTTAGGTGAGTGTGCAATAGTGACGGACGTTGGGGTTTGGGTTAAGGTAAGTGGGTAGATAGTATTGCATGTTTAGTTTAGTGTAGTGTTAGATGTAGGAATTTAAGTGTATGTGTGTGGTTGCTGCTTGTTTGATGTGCTTGTGTTGTGTATATGTGTTTCAGAGCAGCAACATTTTTCCATGGGAAAAAATTCGCTGTTCTGAATGTTCAATATTTTCATGTTTAGATGTTTTGGGGCCGATGAAATAGCATTCGCTATTTTCATCTTTCGATAACTTGATTTAAACGCGGTGAGAACAGGGTCAGTAAGATGTAGTAATAAGAGGAGGGGGGTTAGTGAGACTGAGTAAGCATTTAACATGGAACACAAAAGTTGTTGGATAGAAAGTGTGTGGGATATTCACAAAGGTGACTTATGAGAGAACTCAAGTATAAGAAGTGCAGAGAGCAGCTTGACTTAGAATACTGAGCAATCGGTTTTGTTGCAAGTTGATTGTTTCACCTAATTTGAATACAGACTAACAATTCTGTTTTGTTGTTAACCATCTGATTTGTTTACTTTGCAGACTGCGAATGGCCAGATGGAATTAAAGAAACAAGGAGTTAATACTGGTTATGTAGTTGATCAGTGGCCACTGCAGAGTTGTTTTATGCATACAACTTGATTTAAGGTGAGAAGGGAAATAAAATCAGTACAGAAAAATCCACTTTAATAGTAGCAGAACTTCAGTAAGTGCTTTCGTCTTTAAAAAAAACGTATTCAGACTGCCAGTACAATTACAAAACATTTAAATAACCAATTAAGTCACATGACAGGCTTGCTCAGTGTTTTACCCTTTGCAAAAACATAATGAAGTCTTCCTTATTATTCAAGCCTGGAAAATGGCATGCATTTAATTTTACCTGCCACTTATACTGAAGCCATCTTAATTCGTCTTCAGGGTTAAAGCATAATTCCACATCTTTTAAAGCTTCTAAAACTAAGAACTTAAAATCAACCTTACAGTTTCCAGATTTAAAATGCTTAGCTAATGCATTATTTTTGTCCCCTATAGAAATGGAGTACTTATGTTCATACATTCTGTTCTTTAAGTCACATGTTGTTTTTCCAATGTAATACATTAACATGTTGTGCAGAATACTAAATAAACCACAAATTTAGACTTGCAAGAGAATGTCACATTAATATAAATTTTCATGTTGTTAATAATTAAGTGTTTCTCTTCGGTGTACAGAAAATTGCACGCTGCAATTGTAACATTTGATCGTGCCTTTTCTTTTGTTCCTAATCTTGGGCAAATTCAATTTTTCTTGAAAAAAGTTCGTAAAGCTTTTGGCCCATCTTTATGTAAAAATAGGTTTATTACCGATAACGTCTGTAATATCAGGAGCTTCTCTAAAAAGATTCCAATTATTGGTTGTTATATTTTTTATAACACTGGAATCCAAACGTATGTGTTACAGGCATTCTAATTTTATGGTCATTAGTTACGATTTTTTTGTGTTTTTGATCTAGTTGCACTTCTTTGCTGTGTGGCCACAGACTTAGTATTAAGAACCAGACTCTGTGGATACCCCCTATTTTGTAATCTGTCACAAAAATTATTGCTTTCTATTGCATAATCCTCCTCACTAACAGTTAACTCACTGATTCTTATCAGTTGACCTTTGGCTAAGTTTATTTTGGTTTTATAAGGACGCATACTACTAAAATGCAAATATGAACAGTTCTGAACTTCTTTTTTGTAAATTTTGGTGACAAGTCTATCCCTTACCTTAAAAACACACACATCTAAAAAATTAATAGAAACTTGGATGTACTGGTAAGTAAATTTCATATAGCTACATACATTGTTTAAATAGGTTGTAAAACTTTCCAAAGTAGTATCCGTCCCTCTCCAAACCAAAAACAGGTCATCAATAAAACAAAACATGGTGACTATTTTGTCCATGTAGACAATTCCATCAAACGAGACACCATATTACTGGAAAACATTTTAGATCTTATCAGTTCTAAACTAACTGTGTCCATACCTTCTTTGTTCGGTATGATCGTATATAATGATTTGATGTCTAAAGTGACTAAAAAGTCACGGTCTATTTTAGCATCTTTAAGTTTGTCGACAAAATCAAAAGTGTCTTTAATATAAATTTTGTGCTTAACTACAACTTGCTGTAAGTGCTTGTCAGCATAAATGGCCATACTCTCAGTTTTGCTGTTAGTACTGGAAACTATTGGCCTTAAAGGAAGGCTATTAAAATTCTTATGAATTTTTGGTATTCCAAAAATTCGGATGATTTTAGGGTTATCAATCATACAATACTTTCTTGTAGCTTCTGTTATTCTTCCTGTGCAGGAACCATTCTTCAGTCATAAAATTTATAAAAGAATAACATGTTTTAACTTCTCTAAAAGAAACTTTGTCATAAAAAATATTTGTCAGACAACAACTTAAGCATTTCAAAGTCATAATTTTCTCTATCCATTATGACCAAAGCTCCCCCTTTGTCTGCTTTAAAAATTAGTATACTTTCATCGTTCTTTAAAGCATAAAAAGCAGTCCTTTCTTCACAAGTCATATTATAATACCTGAAGGACGTTAATTTATCAAGTGTTTATAAAATTTGAACTTCACACATATTTAAAAATAAATCTAATTCTTTCTTTAGAGGTGGATTATAAATACTAGGCTTCACAAACTTGTCACTAATAAAATCTTGATTTTTGAAAATTAATTTAAAGTTTAGCTGCCTTACATAATCCCTTAAACTATTGATAGTATCCATCTTGCTGGCACGGTTGGAAGGAACAAAATTCAAACATTCAATTGCAGTTAGGTCACATTTAGATAGATTAACTATCTTAAAACATACAGTACCTGGGTATTGTTTTTGAAGTTGTTTTTCCTCCAGTTTTTTGGATTCTGATTTTTAGCATAATACCCTTTGTTGTTGGTAGAAGTCACTTGAGCCCATGTTCTTGTTTAGCTACTGCTTTGATGATAAACAAAAATGGGTTGGGATGAATTATTGATCGGTTCCGATTGAACCTGCCTGTTTACATGTCCATTTTCAGCAGTTCCAGTTGAAGTATTCGAAGAAGCTGTTAAATTAGAAGGAGGAATACTAACACTCTGATTTTCTGCTGGTGGCTGAGTGTTAGTTTTGTTCTGTCCTTTTTGCGTTTGAAACAAACGCTCCAACCTCCTTATTACATTACTTTCACTATTCTGATTACTTTCTTCTTCAGTTGGAGGAAAATCCATTTCTTCTTCCTGTGCTATAACGCTATAGGCTAAGGCCATGCCCCCTTCATAATCGCGACCATCTCTTTCAAACTTTTTGGTCTTTCTTTTTAGTAATCCTTCGTTCAGTTTAATCAAACGATCTTGAATTATAAACATTTTGGACTCGAAGTTATCCACTGATATGCTTTTCAGTTTATTAAAATTAAGTTGAATCTTATCATTTAGATTGTTAATGTTTTCTTTGTTAAATGAAATAAGGAGCTACATATATTGAAAGCCAGCATTTTGATTAATTTCAAGCCATTTGTCCAAAAATTCTTTAGAGAAATTATTGTCTGCTGGTAATTTGTTAACTCTTAGCCCTTTTGGCACTCCAAGGCTCCTCAAACTGCTTTCAAAAACTAAATTGTCCCACTGTAGTCTTTTCAATTTAGTTAAATCTTTTTCTAGTTATATAAAAACATCAGAATGACTTACATTGGGAGTAGCAGTTCCTTTAAAGTTTCCATTGTTGAATGGATTAATGGGAGGTGCAAGACAGCAATGTAAAACTTCATCACTGTTGATCCCATTCACAACACCAGTTACTACATTGGTTTGTCTAACTGTGAAACCAGCATTCCCTTGTTGATTAACAATGAATGTACCTGCTGGAGTATCATTCAGAGTACATCCTGTAGGTAAAGACAAAAAGCCAGTTCGTGAGGAAGTGGCGTTCTCTATTTCACCATAAACAAAAGAAAAATCCAACAAAAAACAGTGAAATTCAGTTCTGGTTTAACCAAACAATCCAAAAGAAAGAAAATAAAACCAGTGAAGAAAAATCCACTTTAATAGTAGCAGAACTTCAGTAAGTACTTTAGTCTTAAAAAGACTTACTTACACTGAAGTGAATACAATTACAAAATATTTAGATAACCAATTAATAAGTCACATGACAGGCTTGCTCGGTGTTTTAACCCTTTGCGTTTCAAAAACATATTGAACACTTCCCTATTATTCAAGCCTGGAAAATGGCATGCAATTAAGTTTACCTGCCACTTATATTCAAGCCATCCTAATTCATCTTCAGAGTTAAAGTATAATTCCACGTCTTTTAAAGCTTCTAAAACTAAGAACTTAAAATCAGCCTTACAGTTTCCAGATTTAAAATGCTTAGCTAATGCATTATTTTCATCCCCTATAGAAATGGCATCAGACTCTGATGAAGCTTTAGAAAACGTGAAAGCGCTTACTTTTTTACTGCAGTGAATAAATTGTTGTGTACTGTGCCATGGCGAGCCTCATCTGTTTTGTTAAGACTAAGTTAAAACATGTTATTCTTTTATAAATTTTATTACTGAAGAATGGTTCTGCACAAGAAGAATAAAATAAGCTACAAGTAAGTATTTTATGACTGATAACCCTAAAGTCAGCCAAATTTTTAGAATACCAAAAATTCATAAGGAGTTGAATAGCCCTCCCTTAAGGCCAATAGTTTCCAGTACTAACAGAAAAACTGAGAGTATGGCCATTTATATTGACAAGCACTTACAGCAAGTTTATTAAAGACACTTTTGATTTTGTCGACAAACTTAAAGATGTCAAAATTTTAGACACTGACTTGTTAGTTGCTTTAGACATTAAGTCGTTATATATGGTCATACTGAACAATAAAGGTATGTACACAGTTAGGTTAGAACTGATAAGATCTAAAATGTTTTCCAGTAATATGGTGTCTCTTTTGATGGAATTGTTGGATATTATTTTCTGTTACAATTTCTTTAGTTTCAACAATCAGTTCTTTAGACAATGTAATGGAATAGCTATAGGGGCAGCAATGGCCCCCAGTTACGCAAATTTATTCATGAATGGGTGGGAAACCACCCATATTCTTGATAGTGTCTACATGGACAAAATAGTCAGCATGTTTCATTTCACTGATGACCTGTTTTGGTTTGGAGAGGGATGGATACTACTTTGGAAAGTTTTACAACCTGTTTAAACAATGTATGTAGCTATTTGAAAATTACTTACCAGTACAACCAAGTTTCTATTAATTTTTTAGATGCATGTGTTTTTAAGGTAGGGGATAGACTTGCCACCAAAACGTACAAAAAAGAAGTTCAGAACAATTCATATTTGCATTTTAGTAGTATGCATCATAATAAAACCAAAATAAACTTAGCCAAAGGTCAACTGATGAGAATCAATGAGTTATTTGTTAGTGAGGAGGATTATGCAATAGAAAGCAATAATCTTTGTGACAAATTACAAAATAGGAGGTATCCACAGAGTCTAGTTCTTAATACTAAGTCTATGGACACAGAGCAAAGAATTGCAACTACATCTAAAACACAAAAAAATCAGAACTAATGACCATAAAATTAGAATGCCTGTAACAAATAGTTTGGATTCCAGTGTTATAAAAAATATAATAACCAACAATTGGAATATTTTTAGAGACGCTCCTGATATTACAGACGTTATTGGTAATAAACCTCTTTTAACACAAAAAAGGGCCAAAAGCTTTAAGAACTTTTTCAAGAAAAATTGAATTTGCCCAAGGTTAGGAACAAAAGGAAAGGTATGATCAAACGTCACAACTGCAACATGTGCAATTTTCTGTACGCCGAAGAGAGACAATTATTAACAACATGAAAATTTATATTAATGAGACATTCTCTTGCAAGTCTAAATTTGTGGTTTATTTAGTATTCTGCACAACATGTAAATGTTATTACATTGTAAGAACAACATGTGACTTAAACAAGAGAATGTATGAACATAAATATGCTGTTTCTATGGGGGACAAAAAGACTGCATTAGCTAAGCATTTTAAATCTAGAAACTGTAAGGCTGATTTTAAGTTCTTAGTATTAAAAGCTTTAAAAGGTTCTATATTATATAATCGAACTTTCAAAACTTCGAATCCCATATGTTCAACAACATATGATCGAAGTTCGAAAGTTCGAATATATAATAAAAAACAAAAAACAAAAAAAAAAAAAAAACTTACTGTTGCTCACCCCCCCCTACTTAAATATACCAACTCCAAGATTGCACTTCGGTGCAGAAAAGGGAAATTCTCCCATTCTACACTGAATGGCACCATTATACTTAACCTTCGAACACTTGAAATGTCGATCATATGGTGTCGACCATATGATGTTCGACATTTCAAGCGTTCGAGGTTCTAATAGGAACCCCTTTAAAAGATGTGGAATTATGCTTTAACCCTGAAGATGAATTAGGATGGCTTGAATATAAGTGGCAGGTAAAATTAAATGCCTGCCATTTTCCAGGCTTGAATAATAGGGAAGAGTTCATTATGTTTTTGAAACGCAAAGGGTTAAATCACTGAAATTCACAGGACTGAAATTCACAGTTTTCTGTTTGATTTAAGGTGAGGATAGTGACTGTCTGTTTGGAGGTATGCAATATTGTTGCAGATATAAAAGTAATTATGCCAGAGGTGGCTGGGAAAAGGGGGTTGGGAGGGAAGAGCAGAAAGGCCATGCAATGCACAGCTGAGTGCAGCAGGACTATTCCCTGGGAGTAGCCTCTCAGAAAACCTTTGCTTCTGTTGTGGACACCCTTAGGGACTTGTACTGTCGCATAAAGAAAACAGACCAGTGTAGCAGATGCTCATCTGGTGAGGGCAATATAATCCCTACTGTGGTTAAATCGAAGGACCTAAAAAGACAAACCTTTGTAAGACGGCCAAGGATTAATAAGGATGCACCAGCCAGGGGAAAGGCTAGCTGCCAGGACAAGCTGTGCTGAGTGAAAATTAATTTGTTTTTAAAAGTAACTTAAACTGTTAGTCATTATTATAATCACTGCCAAAATTAGAGCTAGGTAGAAATTCATACTTAAGCTTTATTTGAATCCTAGTCTTGAAGTCTAATGATATCTTAGGAACTGAGATTAACTTAATTATAGCAGAACAAGAGGCTAGGATGTAGTTCTTAGTTCAATCTTTGGCATGATGCAAGTAAATGTAAAAGAATTGTGGCCACAGAACTGGAGTGGGGCTCTTGTTTGCCTATTAAAATGAAATAGTCAAATGGTCACAAAAACAAAAAGCCTCACCTGTGAAGGGGAAATTAAAAGAAGACAGAACAAAAAACTCAGTAAATAGTACATGTCAACTAATTTAGAACTAAACTTAAGTAGCTTTTGCAAGGGAATACATTTTCAGGTTTTATGCTTCTTGAGAGAATAGAACATTAGTCAGTAATCACAAGGATTTTGTACTTAATTTGACGAGTATATATAACTAACAAGAAGTAATACTGGTCCTTGCCAATAACAGCATGGCTGCATGAGGCACTGTCCTTAACAATGTATCTAGCCTAGCACTGTGCACTTAGTTATGCCTAAACATAGATAATGGCACTGTAACCTGAGCTGTAAGTGGAAATAGTGCCAAATGTTAACAGCAGATGCACACACCTGCTTTCCTTAATACAAAACAAGGTACAGCAGCACTTAGCTAAAATAGAAAAACATCCCACAGTAAAAGAACTCAGTTGCTGATGTCCATGTAGTTGCCAGACAGTTAATGGTGCTGCAGACTATGGCTACGAGTGTAAATGGCACCAAATGCAAGCATGGGTGCACACACCTGCTTTCCTTAATACTGTGTATTGGCGTTTAGCTGAAGTATAAACATTTCTATCTTTCAGTGTGATATCTTGGCTAAGGCCCTCACCAGAAATCATGAAAACAATTATCCAAATGGATACTATCCAGATAAATGCTGTCTCCATACCATTCACCTATTTTTTTTTTAAATATGCATGTTTTTGGATAATCTAACCTCAGATGGTAATCTATTCCATCTCCTAACAGTTTTGTTTTTAAACTTTTCTGATCCCATTAATTTGATGGTCCAATTAAAATAAGCCAATACATTACCGTTTCTAGAATTCCTATTATGGTTGTCAAATGTGATATCCAGAGTTGCTTCCTAACCTTTGTCATGCAAGCATTTGTAGATCAAACTCAAGTCTCTGAGCAACTGTTAGTGGAAAGAAAATACATTTAATTTTCTCAGCCTGACTTCATAAGATAGAAGTTTAACTGAAGAAATAAATTTAAGATAATATTTTTGAATATCCCTAATTTGTGCAGAATCCAATAACATATTCCAATATGGGGCTTACCAAACTATGATAAAACAGCAATAACACTACATGACTCCTCTAAGGTATGGAATGACAGATGACCTTTATACTACCATAACTCTTCCTAACCTGCTTACACACATGTCCTGCAAATCTTTTATTATCCATTATCATAATTCCTTGCTTTTTGTAACCTCACATTTAGATATAATCTCATATATTAAACCATAAAGATATTCAGTGCTATCACTGCCAATATGTAGTACCTGTACCTTACATTTTTTACTAATAAAGGAAACATTGTTCAATACAGACCATTCATGATTCATGTGGGCAGCACAGTGATGCAGTAGATACCATTGTTGCCTCACAGCCAAGTGATTTTCCAGTTCGATTCTTGGCTGGGGTGCCTTCTGTGTGGAGTCTGCATATCGTCCCTGTGTTTGCTTGGGTTTCCTCTGGGTTCTCTGATTTCCTCCCACATTCCAAAGACATGTAACAAGTGGACTGGACTCTCTAAATTGGCCATAGGTGTGAGCGTGTGGTATGGAAGAACAGCCACAGCAGGGCTAGCCACTAGGTGGTGTGAACTTTGGCGCTCTAGATGATTTGCCATTGTTGAAGTGGCACCCCAACCCCACTTGCAAAAAATCGGAAAAGGGGTTGTGGATAGATGGAGGGATTCATGATTCTAGACCAGATATTTCATTAAATATATCTGGCCAATCAATGAGTTAACTATGCAAGCAATTTTAATATGATCAGCAAGTTTTACTAGCCAGCATTTTTTGTTACTTTCTATGTGGACTTGAAGATTTGAAATAGATATAGATCCAAACCCAATCTTTGTGGTACTGTGCCTAACACAGTACATTCATGCCATTCAATTTCTCTCCATTTGATTAAAGATTTTCTATAATCTCACTCTAATAAGTCTGTTACCCATCTAACAAAAAAACTAATAATGTTCCATCTCTGAAGTGCTGATACTGTTGAGGTATACAGAAGAGAATCAAAAGCCATAGTCAAGTCTAAGCAGATGATGTCTACAGGATACCACTACCCACTACAGGACACCACTACCCACTACAGGACACCACTACCCACTACAGGATACCACTACCCACTACAGGACACCACTACCCACTACAGGATACCACTACCCACTACAGGACACCACTACCCACTACAGGGCACCACTACCCACTACAGGACACCACTACCCACTACAGGACACCACTACCCACTACAGGATACCACTACCCACTACAGGACACCACTACCCACTGCAATGATCACATCAGAGTAAAAAGTGATGAGGTTAGTGATGCATGATCCACACCTGGTAAAGTCATACTGGAATATGATTTATATTGTACATTACGATGAGTTTCCATACTCTGCAGTAACACCCTTTCAAAAGACTTTCACAATATACTTGTGAGACCAATTGGCTTACAGTTTTCCACTACTTTCATCTTCTCCCTTTGTGAACCAGTACAATATTAGCTCTTTTCCAATAAGTATGTATCCAGATTTCAGTGACTGTTGAAACAAACATAGTAAAACTAACTGGGTTGTCTGTTCTGTTTAACATTCCATATAAAATATCCATCAAGTCCATCGCGGCCTTGTGGTTTGCCATTTGCCTTCACTTTATTCTGTGTACATTGGAGTGACATGTAATTATTTTCTCTAACATTTCCAATTTGGGGTAGAAAATTTCCTAATTTCTTTCTCCATCTTTATCATTCCAATTCAGTAATGCTGTGTTAATCGCCCTAGTGATTCCTACAAAGTATATTTTTGTTATTAGTTTCTCCTTGCTACCTACAGTTGCGAAATCACATTAAAGTTGTCTATATTATGCCTGGAGTCCCAAAAGGTGGAACTACCTTAAGTTCTACCACTTTAGTTAACATTAGAGATAATGCCACATAAATATGTGTGTTTCTGCAGAACTAATAAGTATAATCTTAAATTCTAGTTAATAGCTGGCACTGCAGACATTTATTACAGTTAAAGCTATTGCTGCAATGTTTAGTCTCATAGTACTCTGTGCTACTGCTAAAATTAAGCTTTACAGTAACCACTGCAGAATTGCTAAACTGTGCTTGTGTTTTTTATTTTATACAGGAAGGGCAAAATGATTACACAGTGTACTCAAAGAATGTCGCATTATGAAGAAAAGAAACAAATTTAGCCTCAAAGCTATCTTTTTGCAACAGTACACATATGCACTGTACCTCCCCACAGTCGAGTAGTGCTCGAAAGACATGCGTGCATGGGCATGCCTTCGTTGAAGGTTGGGTGTCGAGCTGGCACCTCGGCACCATAAAAATCTACTGCCAGTCATTAGCGGACCGGAGTTTCACTGTGGCAACCCCCTAACCAGGAAAAGCTGAAAGAACAACACATATGCATTGTACCAGAAAGTGATATAATATCTTACGTTATTTTCCAGTCTAGCTCATGAAAAATACCTTCTAAAATATGCAACAGCTGAATGAATCAACACATTTAAGACATTTAAAACCAAAACTTCACAAGGCTAAGCTGACTCTAGTCTGGACACTAAATGTTAATGAACATCTGTAGAAAGTGTAAAAGCAACAAAGGAGCAACCAAGGCAAAGAAAGTCACTGAGACAAAAAAAAAAATCACTGGATCCTTTACCATAAAACGCTTTATTGAAGCAAAACGAACCATAAAATGTGGTAAGCGCTTTCGCATAGAGCTTCCTCATACCAACAATACACACAGCATCTGTGCCTGACCAAACCTTTATGACTGACTAATGACACAAGCGGTTTTTGGCGCTAGCCATCAGAGGGAGTTCCTGTCAGCATCAGAGGGGTGTCTTTGTACTGACAAGCTAAGATTTCTTTCAGATTACCTACGGATACTCCATATAATATCAAACTTGTTTTAGCTTGCAAACTGGCATCAACCCCTTTTCCCATTTTGTACATGCTGTCAGAGTGTCACATTAACAGTGACCATAACCTAGAGCCAATATCCACACTTGAGCTATTTATACTGGTATTTTGTGTCTCTTTCTCTGTATGTGCTGTAAATTATTTTTCCTCAGAATTCTTGTTTTGAACCCAAAATAGTTGTGTTAATTACACCGAATTTAGAACAGACAGAATTATACCTTACAGTATATTTTTACATAAATAAATTTCCCAGCATGTTTAGAGTATTCAAATCTCCCCATCACTATGCTGGTATCCATTCCACATTTCCCAAGTTCAACAGCAAACTGTTTTATCTTCTTCAGCCTGATAATTGGAATCCTATAAAATCCCACAACCTGAAAACTCATTCCATTTATTAGAAAATAGACACATTTAAGCTTTAAAAGTAACTATTAAACAAACACCATTTTACAATTACTATGAGCATAAATTGATATCCTATTACCTCTACTTCCTGCTCTACAATTACAGAATCCTTCAAAACTTTCAATACTCAAAAGAAAAACATTATTTCCAAAGCAAATGGACAAAACTGTACGGCTATAAGCATAGCCCAGCATCATACACAAATACTGTAACTTAAACCAAGTTTCTGATAAGTATTCTGATACAGGGATATAATGCAGAGGAAGAGATGGGGAGACAGTGAAACAGTGGGGCATCACAGGGCAATCCAGAATCATGAAACAAAAGGATGTTGGCTACTGCCCACAATGGCAGCAACACACACTACCCAAGAACAGTTTATTTAAACAGAGGAATGGGAGGTAGAATGCAAGATAAAGACTAAAGAAAGAGGAAGAAAACAATTCAAAGGTGTGAAATGAGATGTACAACAACAGTAGCTATAATTTTCACTAATCTGTGGCTTGTCCCAAGGAGGTGAGATATGGCAAAGAAACCTACCAAGGACATTTCACTTAGTAACTATCATCTTGAATTTTATAGAATTTATACAATAACCTCTACAGGATGATCAGCTCTGTTAAACCATTTTATAAATAGTTTCAATATAACAGATATATTTAGGTCACAATACTTTAAACAGCTTCAAAAGAATTAGACAATAGTCAGCAATTTTATTTTGGGAGCCTATAAACTGTGCTTCCTTTCTTAAGAGTTTTGTACACCCATCCCAGACTTTACCAAATTTGTTTAGAAAACCCTAGCCAGAATTCTTCACCTTGCAGACACCACCAGAAATGCTATATCTTTAGGACAGCTTGAATATTTGCTGGAAGTGATGCTTTCTAATTCTTAATACAGTCTTCCTTCCCATCGCTAGATGCAAGAAGAACACAAGTGCACTGCTCAGTAAGCAGCCAATATATATGATGTGTGAAGCCAAAGATACAGAGTTTCCACGGAAGTCCTGTCTTACCTGCTAATACTGATGAGCAGCTGTTAACTTCCTATCCAAGTACTGTGGAGCATGCCTACTTTACCTTTATGATGTCAGCATATGGCTTTTGCAGCTCTCTAAATTGCTAGTATTATCTACTGGCTTCCTTTCCATAGTTTTGTTACTTAAATACTTTCAGGACTTGTGCCACTGATCTAACTAGTTGATTATAAAGGCCAGCCAACAACTTAAAGTGCCCAAACGGTTCCTGCATTTGACCCATTCTTCATGGTAGATTTAATTTACTTGCTCATCTACCAGATTTTAATTTGGTTTTATTTGTAAAAGTCCCTTTAATCCAAGGATAGATTGGAATGTGCAGAACCACTCTGTTTTTATGCACTGAGGCATTAGGTAGACAGAGCTATATCTAGCTATATTACGTAAACTGTAGACAGAGCTTGTTCGCCTTATCTGTTAGAACAGACAAATGCACACGCCTAACCACACAAGCTTCTTTCATCATCCACTGCCATAGTTGCCAGCTAAAAATGTTAAGGTGTTCACCTGGATTCCACTCTTTCTCTCTCATACTACATGCCGACTATGTTAGAAACATAATCAATACATATCTCCATTTAAATATATAATTATAAAATTATTAACTTCAGAGACTCTTCCAGCTCCCTAAGAAATGCAATGGCAGCCTTCTTACAAAACTACCTTACACCCTCTCAACCACTAAAAAAACATTCATCAAATTAACATCAGAGCACTGAAATAAAATTCTGCAGGATATCAGTCAATCTTCTCCCTCAAAGAGTTCCATGCATCAATAAAAACACATTAAGGAATCCAGTTAATGTCACTGCTTTGGCAATCATGGATAAACTGTCAATGCACAGCTAGTAACAGCTTGCCTATTCCTGAAAACAATATATTCCGATCAGACACTTTTAGCACCATACCTTTTCCCTTAGAATCACTGTTTTACCTCCTTATTATTCACTTTTCCCCTCTGTAACCTTATCATCCTAGTGTATCCCTGCACCATTTTCTGCACTAAACTCCTTCCTTCTTTCTGTCTACATTATTCAAGTCATTACTACTTTCTTTCTGTAACCATGCCAATCCTCGTCTCTCAAATATTCACTAAGACATGGTCATCCCTGTTATTCTCAGAAAAGTCTACAAGGACAAATAACACTGTGATTTATATTTTTCTTTTTTCAATTTTAGACTTGTTTCTTTTGGTCACTCTAACTTTTGACACTCTGTAAGGACTACTAACTCTGCTCTAACCCCTATTTATATCTTACCTCTCTTACACCTTATCCTCCCATCACTCATTGTCTATTAATTTTATGCCATTTCGCTACACAAACATAACTATCTATTTATTACAACTTACTACAATCCATATGAACAGCAACTCTGCTCTAGCCTTTAATTACACCTTCTTTTTATTTATGTTTACTATAACTTAATACATGTACTCACTCTGTATAATATATTTATACAGAGCAAATGCACAAACGTACCTAACCAGTATTTTACCTAATTTATCTTACATTCATACTTCAATGTAATATACTGCCTTCTTTCTTACTTTACTGTAAAATACTGCATTGTTGCCTCATGGCTTGGACTGAGCCTGAAAACAGTCTCCAGACCAGGGCACTCACCTGGTTAACAAATGTAAAAAAAAAAACAAATAAACAAACAAATTGGAAGATCATCATGTTCTCTTTGCTGAAGCAAGCCATTCCATTTCCAAAAACATCCTGCTCTCTCCAAAGTGAATACAGTCTTCCTCTATTAGCTAAACCCTTGTCATACAGCATCAACAACTTTATAAATAAAAAGTAACATAGTGCCCATATTCATGCTGCCAAGCCCCCCCAAATTCAACATGTGAATGGAACAATGAACAATTCTGTCACTTCGTTTAGAGCAAACAGGTTGCCTACCATAAAACATAGCTTCTTAATGTCGTAACTATTGCCTGCGTCCTGTTTAATAAATTGATTAGTGATGAAATGCCCTATTTATACTCAAGCCAGTTTAGTGCTATCAACTCTAGAAGGCCTAAAACAAAATTTACTAACAGTCACATGGCCTTATCTTCCTTGACATTGTGATCTTTTTTTTAAACAAGAAATTATACTTATATAAATATAAATGAAAACAAACCATATTGAAATATTTTCAGTTGCAAACGTTATATATTACTTATATCCAGTCATTGTCAGTCAAACATTACATAACTCGTTCAATTCCTGCCTTCCCTTAAACCTCAATCCTCTTCCAAAACATTATTTTGCATGTATTGTTCTCACAAGTCAGTTTTTTTCCTATGTAATTTACTCCTACCCTTTTCTAAAGATCCCACTTCCAGGTGTTTTATGTGTTACCATAGTCACTATTTCTAGTACAGTTGGTTTAGACTTTGACTTCCATTTTCTAGCAATTGCTTTTTTTGGCATCCACCAGAATTAAACTCAGCAAGACCTTACTATGTCTATGCAATTCCAATTCTGTAACACAGCTAAAATAAATTCCTTATTTACACCAATTTGCTCACAAAGTACTTCTAGAGTAGTTTGCATGGAATTTTAATGTCTGCCAACTCATTACACTCCCAAACAAAATTGTTCCCATTTACGTCTTTCTTCCCTATCACACATCCAACATTTGCAATCTACCTGAGGAAAAATTATTTGTAGTCTGCTTGGGGTATAAAAGTACCTATGGAAACACCTCCAAGCAAAAATCCTAAATCTTCTATACCTTGTTGCAGATATTTGGAAGCCATACATACACCCTCACACTATTTCTTTGTAAACTGTTTATCCTGTCTTTCTTCCCAATCCTTTCTATCCTTCTCTGATTGATTTTTATAGTTATCATGCAATACTTTATATGCTCTACTAATGATCCCTTTTTTAACAGCAACTTCTGTTCTAGATTCTACTAAAAACTTTGCTAGTGTTGGTCTTTCACTTAATATCCACCTATTTCCTTCCCTTTACCTGAACTCTTATATCAGTCCTTGATAGAGAAGGCAATCTCTAGCCCGCAGTCCAAACACATTTTTGGCCTCTTTCTACTGTATTACCTTTCACTCTCTATTTGCTCTCAATACCTTGGTTCCTTTACCAGTTTTCTCCAGTAAATTCCAGCCCCCTCTTGCCTAGTCTATGTACCCCTAAATGTAGTCATCCCTATTGGCAGAATCTCCTTTCTTCATCTTCATGTTGGCTTAGTTCTTAGGATACTTTCTGCTACTTTATGAATATAATATTCTGCATGGTTATTGTTATTCTCCTTAAGAACCTGCATCCAAAATCCCAGCCTCTCCTTGTTTCTTGAGCTTCCCCCTGTTTCATCATCATACCTTTCCATTTTGAATTATAGCTTTCTGCTTGTGCAATGTATACGAGGCCTTAACTGTGTAGCTCTGAAATACCCTTTCAAATCAAGTAATCCCAAACCACCTTGTTCTACTGGAAGGATCAACTTATTCCACTTGACTCTTGCCATCTTCCCCTCCCACATAAAATCCTTCAACTCTTTATTAATTGCTATCTGCAACTATTTCTCTGGTTGATAAAGATATACTTGAACCATGTACAAAGCTATAGGTACTCAAAGCATTTTCACTGCTTATATCTTCTATCAATATTCACAAAACAGAACTTTTGTTTAGTGCCTCCCCACATCTCCTTAGCTGCCACAATAGAACCATTTTTAATTCATGCACCTAAGTACTTCATTGTATCATGTGCTCATAAATACGGGTATTGCTGAACCAGTTTGTGTGTGGGTACATAGTTTACAGTTGTTGCCTTTATTTTGTCTTCATTAATTTTGTATTCTGAAAAGATCTGAAACTGTCTCAGAATGTCCCACAAAAATGAAATGTCCTCTTCTGGTTTATCAGGTACAAAAAATATCATCTGCAAATAAAATTAACTTTTCTTGACTACCATACCAATTATATCCTTGAATTTCTGAATCTCTTATTTTCTTTACCAGTGGTTCAAAATATAACACAAATAACAAAGGGGAAAAAGTACACCCCTGCCTGGTTCCTTTGCTCAAACAGAACTTATAAAAGTAACCCTCTGCTTTAATTTTCGCCTCCAATCCCTCATATATCTTCCTAATCAAATGTAAGATTTTATCAGGGAATGCAGTTGCTTCCATTGCCCTACTCATAAAATCCCAGCTTACTCTGTTGAAGGCTTTCTCTGCATCAAGACCCCCCCCCCTCAACAACAGTGGTATTTTTACTACATTCTGCTTCTCTCTGGATCACCATTGTTCTGTTAATTTTCACAAAAAATGCCACGAGCGATGCCTTCCAACTAACACAGTTTATTAACTTTAAATGCAAAAGTAAAACACGTTTTTCGTTCTGCTAAATTGCGGTTCTTCAGAAACAATTCTCTACTCACACAGGCGCTTATATTTATAATTTCTTGAGTATTTCATCCTGAAATGGCGCCAAAAACGAATCAATTAAAAATTTAAATATTTAAATTCCTTAAAGTTGTCTTAACCATAATATACGATGCTCTAAATTGCACTTACACACAATACATTATTACGAACTTCTCAAAACAGTGAAAATGTTTCAGATCAAATCGCAAGCACATAAATTAAAATCTCAACCATCCCAGCCACAATATACGATGCTTTAAAATGTATTTACACACAATAAATTATTCTAAACTTCTCAAACAGTGAGCACGTTCCGAATTAGAATGCAGGCACATAAAACTGAAATTAGAATCTCAGACATTTATCATTTAAATATATATATATATATTAAAATCATGCATATATATGAAATACATTTTATTAAAAAGTATGTATATATGTAAAATATATCATCATATGTGTGTGTGTATTTATACACATTAAAAATATATATATGTGTATATGTCTATATGCACTATGTGTGCACACATATATACACACACACACACGCACAAGCTCCCTTGAATCATAAATTCATGATAATATTATTTACATTAAAAGTCAGAAGTTTCTGATATTTCATATATAAATAAATTTATTTTTACAGCACCCAATTTATCCGAAATATCAAGGACATATAAAAAATATACATATATATATAAAAAATATATACAATAAAAGAATAATAATATATATATATATATATATATATATATATATATATATATATATGTATATATATCTCCCCAAAAATATATAAACTTAATAACTATTCAGATCAAATTATATATGTAATTTAAATTTTATAATTTATAATTACAATATATAAATACATATATGATAAAATTACTTATTAAATATAAATATAAAATTAAAATTAAAATGCATAGTCTTTATCTCATTTGACTTTTTAATTTTAACAGACACATTATATTGCATTTATCATTTAAACCCGGGTACATATATGCATTTAGCCTAATCTGCCATAATAGTTCAATTTTTTCAAGCATTAGAGATACAGGTCCACCTCTTTCATCTTGATTCACTTGTTGTATAATTTTAAACTTGAATTTATGGCTAGGAAACATTATTATGTGTCTTGCTAACGCATTTTCTTCTTTGTACTGATTTATGCATCTTAAATGCTCCAATACTCTCTCTTTGAATTTTCTATCCGTTTTACCGACGTAGAAACATGGGAAGGCCTGACATTGGGCCAAATATGCAACCCCTTTTGTTATACAGTTAAACTTTCTTGTAATATTTATTTTATATCCATTAACCACAATACTCTTACCTATCTCTACTATATGACAAATAGAACAGTTACCGCATTGTGTCATTCCTACGTTTTTTATATAGGGATATTTTTGCTTTTGAAACATTTGTTTGAAACTAATAGCCCTTCTCCACACTATCTTTGGTTATGTCTGAAAGTCAAGACCCAAAATGTTGTCCCCATTAATCACAGCCCAATTTTTGAATATAATCTCCCTTATATGCATATAATCAGAGCAAAAATTAAAAATGCATGCCAAACTAAATTCATTACTTAGAACATTCTGCAAATCATTTGGGGCCTGGTAATAGGGTGCAAGTTCATCAGTTTTATCTGTTAAAATAGCAGTATAAAACCCATTCTTTTAGATGTTACTTCTGCAATTATTTTTTCTATTAAATTTTCTGGATATGAAGAAGTTCCGCAATTTAGCGGAACGAAAAACGTGTTTTACTTTTGCGTTTAAAGTTAATAAACGGTGTTAGCTGGAAGGCATCGCTCGTGGCATTTTTTGTGAAAGTTTGGTTTCGGTTTAAGTGCTTTTTGGAGTTATTTATGCCATGGCGAATGTTTCGTTCCAGACCACACCGGAGATTTTAAGAAATGAGACTGGTAATGCTGTTAACACAACAAAAGATAACAGTACAAATGAAGGAGATGCAGTCGGTAAACTGACGATGCTGATCCAGCTATTATCACAGAAAGTGGAGTCTATCAGTGAAAAATTAGAAAGAGTAGTTTCATCTCAGCAGGCGCAACAGGACTGAATGGTTAATACTCAGACGTATGCACGAGTCTTAGTGGAATCTAACCGAATAGAAGAACAGGACCGAAGGGTTAACAATGATAGAGTGGAGTCTAACATGCCAACGGTAATGAATGGAACACAACAAAAAGCAGCATTGCAGCTGCAATCAGGTACTGTGCATAATCTTGAAATAAACCAAATGAATGATCATAATAATGAACTAAGACCTCTCGTGTCTAACGTAGTAGGTTCTAATATTAATGGTCAAAACGGCACTAATACTACAACAATAGTGCTACCAGTAAATACAAATATGAACAATATAAATCAAAATAATGGTAGAGAAAGTATACAAATGCCGAATTTAAAAGACTGGCTTATATCACCCATTGGTTTATGTAGAAATAAATCTAACAAACAAGTTTCAAATAATACACAAAATAATAATACAGTCCTATCAGATGTGTTAAATGAACTGGATACATACATGTTAAAGCACAAGAAGTTAAACTAATAGAATATTTTCAACAATGTTTAAGAGAAGAAATTGTGCCTAAAGGACTAAGAAGCTGGCGATATCCAACTGGTTTAATAACAGGATCTGATTTTCACAAAGATCTTATTAATATGTTCAATCAGCATGGTTTTCAATTGATGCAGACCATGATCAAACATTATTCATTTATAATAAAAGAGCTGGAAGAAAAAATAGAAAAATTGGACAGTATAATTAAGCAACATGCAGACTTTTTGAGGTACAAATATGAATACCTACGAGTGTTCCAAAGCATAGAACAACATATTGACAAAATGAGAAAAACGAAAATTAAAAAGTTAGAAAGAGACAGAATGCAATATGAAGAAAATCTAGCATATCCTTTGCCCCCACCTAACCAAATCTGGTTTTACAAGACTTCGGATAACTCTTTTCACAGCATGGGAGATGATAATATTAATATTAATAATGCTTTTGCAGTGTCTAATTCTAAAAGTCTAAATACTGGCTCAAATCCAGAAGCTGATTTAGTAGAGTGGGCAGAAAACCAAAATGAGAACACTCAATTGAGACGAAGTGAACACTTAAGAAGTGGTTATAATAGTAGTAATAACAATCCTGGAACTTCAAGAAATGATACGCAAACGCACAATAGGAATAACAATCAGGATTTTCAGAAAGTCCAGAGAACGAGACAATGGAACAACAAGAAAAGGAATCAGAACAGAAGAAGATGACACAGGAGAACTGTTCACATGAAGGACTTGAGATAATTACTAATAGCCAAAATGACTTTATTATATATAATTTTTCTTCTTTTCATGTGTCACAAGCTTTGGTTGATATTTTATCTAAGGGTCTAACATTTGTACCTTCTTGCAGGATGAATTTAGCAGATACTATCTGCGACCTTAAACTTTTTGTTAGGAAATTGAATTTTAGAACTTTATTTGGAGGGCAAGATGGAACTAATAATGAATTTAGGGTCACAAGCTGCTATAACCCACCCCTTCATAATATACTCTCTAATTTTGAAAGAATTTGTGAAATAGATCTTAGAAAATTAAAAAAGAACAAAACTTCATTTATAGATAATTTAAGTGAAGAGGAAAGACAGAGCCTTGATTGTCTGTTAAAAGCCAATATACGTATAATGAATCCCGATAAGGGAGGAGGCCTGGTTTTTATGGACATGCCAGATTATTTAAAACATATAAGGGCTATTTTGTCAACAGACACATATGAATTAGCATCGTGTAATGAATACAATAAAGCTAATCAATTTATTAAAAGTTTAATTAATTAATTATTTATTGAAGCTAGAATTGATGCCCATTTGTTCAATTATTTGATGATAATAGCACCTAAGGCACCTTGTATTTTTGGAGTGCCTAAGATTCATAAGAATTTACAAAATCCCCCATTCAGACCAATAGTTGATGGAAGAAATTCCTCCACATATGCATGTGCTAAATTTGTTGATTCCATCTTGAAGAAATACGTAAAATTGGAAAAATGGATTTTAAAAGACTTTTGGTCGTTCTTAGAAAGGTTGAATACATTTCCTTTTAAAGAAAATTATAATTTTCTAACTATAGATGTGAAAGAATTATATTCTAGTATCCCACATACTCAAGGAATTGAATGGGTTACTGCAAGAATGCGGCAAGAGCATGCCTTAGAATCAGAGATATCCCTAATTCAGGAACTATTAGACATAATTTTATCTTATAATTTCATAATTTTTGATAAGCAATTTTATATCCAAAAGAAAGGAGTGGCAATGGGATCACCATGTGGTGCAAGCTATGCAAACTTAGTAATGTCATTTTGGGAAAATACATACCTTTTTCCCAATAGTTTGTTTCAAAATATGGTGAAATTTTATGCAAGGTTTATTGATGATATATTTTTAATAGTAGAAGGATGTACAGAAATGGCATTAAATTTGGTCGATGAAATGAATCATTCTACTGACTTTTTGAACTTCACATATAATTTTGATACGACATCTATTTCTTATTTAGATGTACTGTTGATAAAAAACTATGAAAAAAAATGGTATGAAGCTAGTATCTATAGAAAACCAACATATTCAAATAAGTTTTTGCATTACTCTAGCGCGCATCCTTTGCATCAAAAACGTTCAGTGTTAAAAGGACAATTTGTCAGAACAGCGAGAATGGTAACAACTGACCAAAAATTTCAAACTGAATGTATTGTTTTAAAACATATGTTTCTGAACAGGGCATATCCAGAAAATTTAATAGAAAAAATAATTGCAGAAGTAACATCTAAAAGAATGAATGGGTTTTATACTGCTATTTTAACAGATAAAACTGAAATATCTATTAGTGGATTAAATGAACATGAACTTGCACCCTATTACCAGGCCCCAAATGATTTGCAGAATGTTCTAAGTAATGAATTTAGTTTGGCATGCATTTTTAATTTTTGCTCTGATTATATGCATATAAGGGAGATTATATTCAAAAATTGGGCTGTGATTAATGGGGACAACATTTTGGGTCTTGACTTTCAGACATAACCAAAGATAGTGTGTAGAAGGGCTATTAGTTTCAAATAAATGTTTCAAAAGCAAAAATATCCCTATATAAAAAACATAGGAATGACACAATGCGGTAACTGTTCTATTTGTCATATAGTAGAGATAGGTAAGAGTATTGTGGTTAATGGATATAAAATAAATATTACAAGAAAGTTTAACTGTATAACAAAACGGGTTGTATATTTGGCCCAATGTCAGGCCTGCCCATGTTTCTACGTCGGTAAGATGGATAGAAAATTCAAAGAGAGAGTATTGGAGCATTTAAGATGCATAAATCAGTACAAAGAAGAAAATGCGTTAGCAAGACACATAATAATGTTTCCTAGCCATAAATTCAAGTTTAAAATTATACAACAAGTGAATCAAGATGAAAGAGGTGGACCTGTATCTCTAATGCTTGAAAAAATTGAACTATTATGGCAGATTAGGCTAAATGCATATATGTACCTGGGTTTAAATGATAAATGCAATATAATGTGTCTGTTAAAATTAAAAAGTCAAATGAGATAAAGACTATGCATTTTAATTTTAATTTTATATTTATATTTAATAAGTAATTTTATCATATATGTATTTATATATTGTAATTATAAATTATAAAAGTTAAATTACATATATGATTTGATCTGAATACTTATTAAATTTATATATTTTTGGGGATATATATATATATATATATATATATATATATATATATATATATATTATTTTATTGTATATATTTTTTATATATATGTATATTTTTTATATGTCCTTGATATTTCGGATAAATTGGGTGCTGTAAAAATAAATTTATTTATATATGAAATATCAGAAACTTCCGACTGTCTAAAAAGGTAATTTATAATGTCTAGTTCATAAATCAATTCTAATTTTAATTGTAATTTTAATGTAAATAATATTATCATGAATTTATGATTCAAGGGAGCTTGTGCGTGTGTGTATATATGTGCGCACACATAGTGCATATACACATATATATATTTTTAATGTGTATAAATACACACACATATGATGATATATTTTACATATATACATACTTTTTAATAAAATGTATTTCATATATATGCATGATTTTAATATATATATATATATATATATTTTTTTTTAAATGATAAATGTCCGAGATTCTAATTTCAGTTTTATGTGCCTGCATTCTAATTCGGAACGTGCTCACTGTTTGAGAAGTTTAGAATAATTTATTGTGTGTAAATACATTTTAAAGCATCGTATATTGTGGCTGGGATGGTTGAGATTTTAATTTATGTGCTTGCGATTTGATCTGAAACATTTTCACTGTTTTGAGAAGTTCATAATGTACTGTGTGTAAGTGCAATTTAGAGCATTGTATATTATGGTTAAGACAACTTTAAGGAATTTAAATATTTAAATTTTTAATTGATTCATTTTTGGCGCCATTTCAGGATGAAATACTTAAGAAATTATAAATATGAGCGCCTGTGTGACTAAAGAATTGTTTCTGAAGAAGTTCCGTAATTTAGAGGAACGAAAAACGTGATTTATTTTTGCGTTTAAAGTTAATAAACGGTGTTAGTTGGAAGGCATCGCTCGTGGCATTTTTTGTGAAAGTTTGGTTTCGGTTTAAGTGCTTTTTGGAGTTATTGTTCTATTAATGTTGTCAAATCAATCTTTTAGCCATTATAGATATAAACATTTTATAATCATGGTTTAGAATCAAAATGGGCCTATATGAAGTTGGATCTGATGGGTCTTTATCATCTTTAGGTATTACAGCCACCATCACTTTCTTACAGGATGTTGGTGCTTCTCCTCCTTTTAAAATACTGTAAAAAAACTTTCAGATCTTTATCACTTTTTTCCCTCCTAGCTTCCAAACTTCCACAGGAATACCATCTATTCCTGGGGACTTTCCTGTAGATTGGTTATAAACCATTTGTATCTCATCTCCTCCTACCCTATCAGTTAGTAATTCAGGTTCATCTACATCTAATAACCACGAATGTAAATTCACCACTACCGCTCCGAGGGAGTGGGAAACACAGTGGTATGTACCAAAAATAACCAACCAAAGCGTTCAAATAAACAATGAATACCACAGCTTCACAAGCTCAAGCCACGTTGAATAACCGCTCCAAAGGCCAATGAACGCTCCAAAACATTTATTTCTCGTAAAATTAACTCCAAAAACAGGCGTTGACCTAGGTTTCGTCCGTCTCCACAGACTTCATCAGAATACATCAAATGGAAAAACTAAGCCACTTAAATAGTAACTGCAAAATCAATTACCAACTATCTAATTGGTTAATTAAATATCAATTTACATTAAAAAGACAGTTGATGAATTGCATTGCAATATAAAACGTTGAGTCATAATTCAAGTGTGTAAAATTGATGCCAAGTATATTTTAAAACATATTTACATAAAAATTCTATATGTATGCTATTGTTTGCATATGTTTAATTATATATATGTGTATATGTAAATAAAGTATATATAAACAATATTATAATTGTAATTTTATAGTTTATAAGTAAAAAAACAGTATATTATTATGTCATAATATTGTGAAAATACTAAGAAAACAAATTATATTCGTAATATTGTAAAATGACTAAATTGTATTGATTATGAATCTTACTAATAAATTAATACACTATATAAAGAAAATGTTGTCACATAAAAGTATATATATATATATGTATGTTTATATTCAAAAATACAAGTTAGTTAGTTAGCACATCACACAATTCATTGAATTTGCAATTAAAATAACATTAACTAATGTACACTTAATGATAATAAATGTAAATAATTTATGTATTAAATTAATAAAATGTATGATAAATAATAAAATATTATGTACATTGCGCAAAAACAACGTCAAAATTAATTTTCTATTTATATTAAGAGAAACATTAAAACATATATGTTTACTTGCCCTTAATACTGTTAAGTCTCAAAATAGGCTTGATACTACAATATTCATTCAGGCCAGGTTGATTATGAGCATTTAACAATATTTGCATCCTCAATTCTTGTGCATCTAAATCATAGTCAATAATCCTACCCTGTGGGTCATGTTTAATATGTAAAACACCAAAAAACTTAAAATAATGATTGGTGTATTGTGCAATGTGTCTGGCCAATGCATTATTGGATTTGGAATTCTTAATGTCCAACAAATGTTCCCTAATCCTATCCCTCATATGCCTACTCGTTTTCCCGACATAAAATGCGTCACAATGTTGGCACATAGCAATGTAAACCACATTCGTAGTGTAACAATTAAAATATTCACAAATTTTTATTTTATGTTGGTTGACCTTTACACTCCTGCCAGTGTTAAGAACATGGGAACATGTGGAACACCTACCACATTTAAAATTACCAATCCGTTTGTTGGAAATAGCTGTTCTATTAAGCGTTCCCCGTTCAAATAATTCTTTAAATGACAAATCCTTTCTAAAGATATATGAAATTTTTCCTTGAAAAAGTCTTCCCAGGTTGTTGTCAGTGTTTACCAAGTTCCAGTTCTTATTAATTATGGATTTAATAATGTGAGAGATATCATTAAATGTAGTAATGTAAAAAGGAATGGTGTTAGAATTATAAGATGTATTTTTTATATCATTCCCCACATGTATACCTATATTATTATCACAGTTTAAAATGGCTTTGTATATCCCTGTCTCTCTTTTGGATTTTACTTCCTCGTAAATATTAGTACATAATTCCTCGGGATAACCCCGATTAATAAATAGAGACATCATAAAGCGTATTTCATCTAAAAAATCCGATTCCTGGCTGACCATTCTTGCAGCCCTGACAATCTGCCCCTTCACTGTGGCCTTTTTCTGATGGTCAGGGTGCCAGCTTTCGAAGTGCAAATAAGAAATTGAAAAAGTAGATTTTCTATGGATGTTAGATTTTAGTGTGCTATTTGCTTTATCAAAAGTTAACTTGATGTCCAAGTAAGTAATAGTCTCACTATTAGTCTCGTGTGTGAATTTCAGAAACCATATACTGTTATTAATGTACTCCAAAAAGGCCTTCAACTCTGCTTGATCACCATCCCAGACAATAAACAAATCGTCCAGGAATCTTGAATAAAATCTAATATGTGAGTAGAATTGTGTGTTAAACAAATAATGAAGTTCCCAATAGGTCATGATAAAATTCGCAAACATGGGGACACAAGCCGCCCCCATCGCAACTCCACTCACTTGTCGATAATAATTTCCTTCAAAATACAAATAATTGTGTTTTAGTACAATTTCCATTAATTTTATCAACAGATTGATTCTATCCTGATCATATAAGTTAGTCTCAAAGAGTTGCTCCTCCAACCAGACCAAACCAGTTTCGTGTGGTATCACTGTGAATAGATTACATACGTCCATAGTAATAAACGTGTCACCCTGATTGAATTTAAAGGAATTTATTTTATCCAAAAAATCACATGAGTCTTTAATAATATAAGGAAATTTAATATCCCCATTTTAAAGTAATAGTCCAGGAATTGACTAATAAAATAGGTTTTACTCCTTTTCCCATCTACTATGGGTCTAAATTGTAAGTTATCCAACCCCTTATGTATTTTTGGTATTCCAAAAATCCCACTGACGACAGGGTAATCATTACGTAAAAAGTTCCATTCAGTTTCTGTTACTTCTCCTTGATATAACATATCCTTAAGAATCAAATCAATTTTTTTGAATGCAGTATTAATTTCATTTCTGCTGACCTCCTCATAGGAGTCACCCAATAACATGGAACACATATATGAGATATAATCATGTTTATCCACTACTACCACGCCACTACCCTTGTCGGGTTTCATAATCCTGATGTTATTGGTAGTTACTATACTTTTATATATTGCTTGTTCCTGTTTAGTCATATTCATATGTATAGGTAGTTTGTAGTTATTAAAAAATTGTCTTATATCTATTTCACTAATTCTTTCAAATATTGCTACTCTATCATTCATAGGTAGATTATAAACACTAGATTTTGTTAAGCTTTTCCCAGGATTGCAATTGTTAATATCTATAGGATTATTCTGAAATAGGATTTTTAGATTCAATTTGCGTATGAATAACTTCAGGTCTAATAAGGAGTTGACCAAATTCCCTTTTCTACAGGGAACAAAACTAAATCCCTTAGAAAACAAACTGACACTTGCAGTGTCAAAGGGGACCTGAGTATAATTGTACAACTTGAAATCTCCTTTATTATTGGTTATAATGGTCGGTTTGCTGAGCAACAAACTCTCTATATTGTTTTCCAAGGGACACTCCCCTTCACATACATTGTCCATAGTCAAATAGTCCTGTGGACAATTACTTCTTAAAGTCTCGTCTGGCAAGTTGTCATACAATGTAGAGTTACTATTCACACACATATTCTGGTTGTCGATTGTCTCTTTGTTGTTGTCTTGAATTTTATCATTATAAAAATGAACACTATAAATACTCAAGTCACATATTGCCTCATCTTCAGTATAATTAGATGTCGACTGCGTGGTCTGTGCAGTTATGTATTCCAATTCATCCGGAACCAAATTGGAGGATGGACTATTCATAATAATACTACGAGGTTCCGAACCAACACATTCACTTTCTTTATTGCCGGTATAAATGCAAAAGTTACATGGTATCTCTTGATGGACATCCTGTATACTAAGCTTGTCAGGATAACCATAAACGAAAGGATCATTGTCCACGTTAGATTTAGCGTTAATAGTAGTAAGTTGTAAAGTATTACCTGGTATGTCAAATTCGTTAAGTTCATCTACAACCTCATGATACAGGACGCCATCGGCTACTTGTGCATCCTCCATCCATTTTTTTGCTTCTTATTTTCTAAAACCTTCTTAGGGCATGCACCCGTGAACTCGAAATCTTCCTCGTCGTTGTATAAATTTTGGTTTTTAATCCTCTCAGATTGTCTGAGTCCCTCATCACCGTACATATCGACAAAATCGTGCTGACCAAATTCACCATTATCAGGGTAGGAAGTGATGTCATCAAGCTCGTCAAGATTTCCGCTTCTTCTTGTTCTATTCTCATTACCATGGTTACGTGTGACTTTTTTTGATTTCGGATACACATACCCAGTTTCATAAACTTTAATGTCTCTATGAATTTTCTTATTTTTCTTCTGATAAATAACATCACAACTATAGTCAATGTCCTTGATAATATTGATATAATTAGTATAGTATTGTTCAAAAAGTAAGTCTTTACTTATATTTGAATTCAAGACTTCTAATTCTTCCAACAGTGTCTCTATCTTTTTAGTATTATATTTAATCATGATTTCCATAAGGCTTAGACCAGTCTTATTGAATAAATCATGCAACATGATATTGGACTAAAGTGGTTTGAAGAAATGTTAGTGCCTTTTAAAAACATTTCTCAAAATGACTTTACTACCATTTTAGTTCTGATGGAAGTTGTTCTCAAATACAATTTTTTATTTTTCGAAGGAGAATACTACAGGCAGATTAGGGGAGTGGCCATGGGTGCCCATTGCGCACCGCCGTATGCAAACATTATTATGGCATACTGGGAGAACAAGTACATTTTAACTCCCAAGTTTAATGGAAAGTGGGCCCTGTACAGTAGATTCCTGGATGACCTATGTTTCTTTTGGAAAGGCACAAGTGAAGAATTTGACATTTTTGTGGAATATATTAATGGAACAACTCATTTTTTAAAATTTACAAAGAATTTTGACTCTAGACAGGTTTCTTATTTGGATGTGAATATAACAAAGACTGAAGAAAAATTTGTCTCTAAGGTACATAGAAAAAAGACATTTTCAAATACCTATTTACACTTTACCAGTTCTCATCCGTTTCATTACAAAAAAAGTGTTTTGAAAGGACAATTAGTCAGAATAAGCAGAATGACTTCAGATGATGAAATTTTTGTCAAAGAATGTGACATTTTGTACAGGATGTTTATTGACAGAGGCTACCCAAAGGTATTATTTAATGATATAATGAACAAAGTTCTTGAGGAGAGAAAAACTAGATTTGCACCTATACTTGGTAAGACGGATAAGTCAATACCAGTCACATGGTCAGAACTACCCACAAAGGACTGTTTTATGTCAGGTCTCACTATCACCTATGATGGACAATCAAGTGTTGTGAGAAAAACTTTTGAAAATGAATGGATGAATTTTTCTAAAGTTTCTGACCTTGGTCACATTTTTGGCAATGAAATTAAATTCATTTATAAAAAGGGTAGTAACATAAAAGGAATTTTAGAGAGAGGTAGTAGAGAGGGTGCGGATAAGAATACAAAGAAAAAAACAGGAGTTTTTAAATGTGGAGCTTGTAAGTACTGTGCATATTTAAAGACAGGAAACATCTGCTATATAGGTGCTAGAAAGAAAACCCTGACTTGTAAATCCTTTGCTAATTGTAACACTAAAGGAATAATTTATTTCGCCTTGTGTAAAAATTGTACGGCCTTTTACGTTGGAAAAAGTGAGAGGCGAATCAAACAAAGGATTTACGAACACACATACGATATTAGAACATCATGTGCCAATAATTCTCTGTATAAACATACTTTAACTTGCAAGGATGCTAGTTTTGAATTTTTTGTTGTTGAGGTGGTCCCTAAAGATCCAAGAGGTGGAATGTGGGAAACATTATTAGAATACAGAGAAATATATTGGCAAATAACACTAGAATCTAACAAATATCCTGGAATAAATGACATGGTTTCTTTAACTCCTGTATTGAAATTAAGAGCAGCAAAACTATTAAATGTTACGACCTTAATTTAAAGCTATACATATATATATATTTTTTTAAGTATGAAAAACAGTCATATAGTTGTAGTATCAATTGTCACCAGCAGAGTGGAGTAGTGTTTTTATGTAAAGTTTTTTAACATGTATATTAACAAATGTTTTTTAACTATTTTTACAAAATGTATTAATTCAAGGACACAAAATAGACCCATTTCCTAATTGTTACTTAATTTCACAACCATTGTATTTATTTTAACATTTGCAGTTTACATTTTGTGAATAACATTTGTTTTTATTCATTTTTTCTTCATCAATTAAGGTGGTGGCTAACCAATTTTTAATTCACAAATGTTATTGGTTGAGAGCATTTATTTATTTGTATTTAAATACCAGATTTCTGGGTTTATGTGATTTGTACTTTTGGCTGAAGAAGGATAGACGAAACGTTGATGTGTGGATTGTTTTTTACACTGTGTATTGTTTGGTGTACTGTGGTTCATTTTGTTGTTTATATGCCCAATTAAACCTTCGATTTTGTGTTCCTTCGTTGTTGACTGGGTGCTTCAAATTTGATTAAAAGGAGTAAAACCTATTTTATTAGTCAATTCCTGGACTATTACTTTAAAATGGGGATAGTTAAATTTCCTTATATTATTAAAGACTCATGGGATTTTTTGGATAAAATAAATTCCTTTAAATTCAATCAGGGTGACATGTTTATTACTATGGACGTATGTAATCTATTCACAGTGATACCACACGAAACTGGTTTGGTCTGGTTGGAGGAGCAACTCTTTGAGACTAACTTATATGATCAGGATAGAATCAATGTGTTGATAAAATTAATGGAAATTGTACTAAAACACAATTATTTGTATTTTGAAGGAAATTATTATCGACAAGTGAGTGGAGTTGCGATGGGGGCAGCTTGTGCCCCCATGTTTGCGAATTTTATCATGACCTATTGGGAACTTCATTACTTGTTTAACACACAATTCTACTCACATATTAGATTTTATTCAAGATTCCTGGACGATTTGTTTATAGTCTGGGATGGTGATCAAGCAGAGTTGAAGGCCTTTTTGGAGTACATTAATAATAGTATATGGTTTCTGAAATTCACACACGAGACTAATAGTGAGACTATTACTTACTTGGACATCAAGTTAACTTTTGATCAAGCAAATAGCACACTAAAATCTAACATCCATAGAAAATCTACTTTTTCAAATTCTTATTTGCACTTCGAAAGCTGGCACCCTGACCATCAGAAAAAGGCCACAGTGAAGGGGCAGATGGTCAGGGCTGCAAGAATGGTCAGCCAGGAATCGGATTTTTTAGATGAAATACGCTTTATGATGTCTCTATTTATTAATCGGGGTTATCCTGAGGAATTATGTTTTAATATTTACGAGGAAGTAAAATCCAAAAGAGAGACAGGGATATACAAAGCCATTTTAAACTGTGATAATAATATAGGTATACATGTGGGGAATGATATATAAAAAATACATCTTATAATTCTAACACCATTCCTTTTTACATTACTACATTTAATGATATCTCTCACATTATTAAATCCATAATTAATAAGAAATGGAACTTGGTAAACACTGACAACAACCTGGGAAGACTTTTTCAAGGAAAAATTTCATATATCTTTAGAAAGGATTTGTCATTTAAAGAATTATTTGAATGGGGAACGCTTAATAGAACAGCTATTTCCAACAAACGGATTGGTAATTTTAAATGTGGTAGGTTTTCCACATGTTCCCATGTTCTTAACACTGGCAGGAGTGTAAAGGTCAACCAACATAAAATAAAAATTTGTGAATATTTTAATTGTTACACTACGAATGTGGTTTACATTGCTATGTGCCAACAATGTGACGCATTTTATGTCGGGAAAACGAGTAGGCATATGAGGGATAGGATTAGGGAACATTTGTTGGACATTAAGAATTCCAAATCCACTAATGCGTTGGCCAGACACATTGCACAATACACCAATCATTATTTTAAGTTTTTTGGTGTTTTACATATTAAACATGACCCACAGGGTAAGATTATTGACTATGATTTAGATGCACAAGAATTGAGGATGCAAATATTGTTAAATGCTCACAATCAACCTGGCCTGAATGAATATTGTAGTATCAAGCCTATTTTGAGACTTAACAGTATTAACGGCAAGTAAACATATATGTTTTAATGTTTCTCTTAATATAAATAGAAAATTAATTTTGACGTTGTTTTTGCACAATGTACATAATATTTTATTATTTATCATACATTTCATTAATTTAATACATAAATTATTTACATTTATTATCATTAAGTGTACATTAGTTAAAGTTATTTTAATTGCAAATTCAATGAATTGTGTGATGTGCTAACTAACTTGTATTTTTGAATATAAACATACATATATATATATATATATATATATATATATATATATACTTTTATGTGACAACATTTTCTTTATATAGTGTATTAATTTATTAGCAAGATTCATAATCAATACAATTTAGTCATTTTACAATATTACGAATATAATTTGTTTTCTTAGTAGTATTTTCACAATATTACGACATAATAATATACTGTTTTTTTTACTTATAAACTATAAAATTACCATTATAATATTGTTTATATATACTTTATTTACATATACACATATATATCATTAAACATATGCAAACAATAGCATACATATAGAATTTTAATGTAAATATGTTTTAAAATATACTTGGCATCAATTTTACACACTTGAATTATGACTCAACGTTTTATATTGCAATGCAATTCATCAACTGTCTTTTTAATGTAAATTGATATTTAATTAACCAATTAGTTAGTTGGTAATTGATTTTGCAGTTACTATTTAAGTGGCTTAGTTTTTCCATTTGATGTATTCTGATGAAGTCTGTGGAGACGGACGAAACCTAGGTCAACGCCTGTTTTTGGAGTTAATTTTACGAGAAATAAATGTTTTGGAGCATTCATTGGCCTTTGGAGCGGTTATTCAACGTGGCTTGAGCTTGTGAAGCTGTGGTAATCATTGTTTATTTGAACGCTTTGGTTGGTTATTTTTGGTACATCATCTACATCTAATGTTGGCATATTTAATTCTAACATAAACATTTTCATTTGTACTTTTTCTTGACTTCCACATTTCTCTGTTTTGCAAAGATTTTCATAAATTTTATGAAATATTTCTAATACCTTTACTGGATCTCTTGTTATTTTCCTTGTTATAGGTTTCCTAAGCTTGGCAACAACCCCTTCTACATTCTGTTGTCTAAGCCGCTGTACTAAACATTTTAGTGCTGTGGAGTTATCAAAAACAGTTGCTTAACAGCAATCTTCCTAAACACATGCATATTATCGAGGTAGTACTTTATTTTCTCTTTAGCATTCTGCAATTGAGCCTCTTCTTGCTCTGTGAGATTCCCCCAATTGTGCAATACTTTAACCTTTGTCAGTCATAGTCCCTCTAAATAATTTTTGTTACTTCTTAACGATATTTCTTTTTCTTTTATATACCCTATTTTTAAACTCCACTTCAATTTTATCCCACGCTATCTTCCCTAATAAGTCCTGAATAATTTCCACTACCCATTCCTTACATTCCTCTCCTTTTAACAGATAGGTGGGGAGGTCTCATTTTTATTTAATTACCCTGCATTTTTATTTTGGTTATTAGCACATGATTGGAAATAGTTAAAGGATGTATCAAAACTTTCAACTAAATGCACATGTTCATGTGAAATATAATTTTTGTAGCCTAGCCCAGTTTGTGTACCTTGGGCAATAATAAGTAAATTCTCTCTGAACTCCTTCCATACCAAATATTTTCATAAATTTCTGCAGACATCTACCCTCTTTACTTATATTTCTCTTTTAGAACCTCCAGATATATCCCCACTGTTGCAAATTAAATTCCAGTCCCCACATACAAGACATATTCCCCGCTAAAATATGATTATTTCTCTCTGAATTTTCTTTAAGCTCCACTGTAGCAGTTTTAGGTGAAATATAAATAAATGCCAGTGTAACCCTCTTCCCTTGCAACTACAAATCTACCATTATTATCTTTTTTCCCTATTCTATCACTATTGCAGCTCCTCTTGCAATTAATATAAGTACTCCCCTATTTCCTTTGTCCCAGATATTCCACTGAATGGCCATCCTGAAATTATTTCTTTATCAAATTCAATGCTCTGTTTTTTCCAAATGTGTCTCCTGTAGCATAGCTATTTGCACCTGGCATTTTTTAAATATTGTTCACTTTTTTGTATACATCTGAGAGACCATTCACATATAAAGACAATATTGAAAGTGTTATTATGATAATAAGTTGTTATTCCTACCAGTTATGTATAACAGCTTTTTTTAAAAATGTCTAGTTTCGGCTTTTGTGTTACATGCATACACTGTTTGACAAGTTGATCTTTTATACAGTTGCTTCTTGTCATATATATTTGAACCTATGTTACATCTTACAAAACTTTTTTGTTTTAATCAAAACCCACAAACAGGAAAATAAACATACCACCAGAACACTCACAGAACCTATTAATATGATACCAACATAAAAAAAACTATGTACATTTTCAAATAATGAAGTTTAACCCTTCCAGTAGGAACAACTGCATCAGATTGACAGCCACAATCACAGGCTTGAACTGACCTATAATAAAGGTTATCCATGCTAGGATGCATGATACAGCCTTTGTTTCTACTTCCACATATAAAGACAATATTGAAAGTGTTATTATGATAATAAGTTGTTATTCCTACCAGTTATGTATAACAGCTTTTTTTTAAAATGTCTAGTTTTGGGTTTTGTGTTACATGCATACACTGTTTGACAAGTTGATCTTTTATACAGTTGCTTCTTGTCATATACATTTGAACCTATGTTACATCTTACAAAACCTTTTTTTGTTTTAATGAAAACCCACAAACAGGAAAAAAACATACCTCCAGAACACTCATAGAACCTATTAACATGATACTAACATAAAAAACTATGTACATTTTCAAATAATGAAGTTTAACCCTTCCAGTAGGAACAACTGCATCAGACTGACAACCACAATCACAAGCTTGAACTGACCTATAATAAAGGTTATCCATGCTAGGATGCATGATATAGCCTTCGTTTCTACTTCCATTAAGTGATATCTGTTTTTGTGTTATCTTTATTCCTTTCCCAGATGAAGAAAACATAATCTCCTAGCCAGTGAAAGAAAGAAATATTCTCTTTTTATTGCCCGTTATCAAATTATATCCATAGAAACATGAGAACCAGATATACAGTTGTCTTCCACTACAAGCACTGTGAACATTTATTTGATAGAGAAAACGTTTCATTATATTCAGTGTTCTTTTATTTATTTGCTTCCCCTTAAAACCTATTATAAGTACAAGCCAAGGGCCTTAATCCAGTCATTCCCCTATGCAAAAGTAAGAAAACACATATATTTTTTTCTTAAATCATGCACTTTTCTCCAGAAGTTCTTCTCTTTTTTACACTGCAGTGACTACATTTCTCATACTGAACAAGAAGAAAGAAGGAAAAATAAGGGTAACTCTTCACTTTAGTATTCCCATTACACACAAAAAGAACTGAAAAATCTTTACTTCATAACATGCAGTATATATCATCTTCTTCTTTCAGCTTTTCCCAGTTAGGGGTCACCACAGCAGATCACCTGTCCGCTCATGATTGGCAGTGGAGTTTTACAGTGTCGAGTTGCCAGCCCGGTGCCCAACCTTCCACAGAAGGCACACACTCAGACCTAGGGCCAATGTAGAATATCCAATCCACCTACAGCATGTCTTTGGGATGTGGGAGGAAACCGCAGCAATCGGAGGAAACCCACGCGACCACAGGGAGGACATGCAGACTCTGCACAGAAGGCACCCCAGCCAAGGATCGAACCAGAGAACCTCTTGCTGTGAGGTGGCAACGCTAACCACTGCACCACCGTGGCCGATCTAACATGCAGTATATATCATATATTATAAAAATACTATTAAGAACAAAATTTTGTTTTACTTACAGTTAACTCTTTCCTTTATCTTCCACCCTTCTAAATGTTCTTCAAAACATTACTGACAAACACTCTACTGTCTCCAACTTTTAGTACTTTATCCTTTTGCCACAGTTTTGTCAGAATAAACTCTTTCTGCTTGTAGGATCGCATCTTTACTGTTAAAGAATGGGTTTCTTTCTCATGTCCAGGTTTGGTGCAGACACACAATGTGCCATTCAATTAAGAACTCCTGCTGAGAAATACCAGTCCAGTTGCTTATTTGTGCTTTCATAAAATTAATACAGTCTTTTCCTTCCAGTTTCTCTGGTACAGCAGAAAATCTCAGGTCTTCCTTATGTGCTATGTCCTCTAATTATACAATTCCAAGTTAAAATATGCCAGTACTGAGACCAAGAAGTATGTCTAACTGATATCAATTGAGATTTATTATGTGAAGTAAGTTGAGATGCATTACCTAGAGTTAATATAACTCCTGAATTTTAAATTTAATTTTACTTTATAATCAATATTTTATAAAATTTTGACATTAAATTATCGATTTTAGTGTTATTATATACAGTTTCAAATATCAAATAAAAAAGTTCAGATTCTTCTTTAAAATGTGAATTGGAGATGGATATACATAGTTAATTTGAATGAATTTTCAAATTATGTAATAACCAATCTTGAGAGTTTAAATTAAATTCTGTACTAAGTAGTTGAGCATCTTTAGGTTTTAAATCTTTAATGCAATGATACAAGCAGATAAACTCCTTGTTCTCCAAAAGTTCTAATGTATGATTATTAATTTTATTGAAGATTTTTTTGCAATACTGAACAGGATTAAAAGATTCAAACCATACTTTCAAATGAACATTAGAAAAATCATGACTTTAAATGTTTTTAGTATAAAATTTATGTATTCTGAATCTGTAGAATAAAACATTTTATATTGTATTAAATTACAAAGAAAATGCCCCCAAAATTATTTGAATTAGTTGGGACATATTTAAGTAAAACGTTGTTATTATCAAGAATATTTAAGTGTGAAGTTTTCCAATTTGCATTAGAGTTAGGGTCAATCTAATTTATTTTCATTTTAGATATTGAAGCTTTTATGAAGTACCTATATCTGGGAAGTTAATTCCCCCTAAATTCCAAGGTCTTATGTGGTGTGAGAGAGCTATTTTAGATTTGTGAGGCAACCAGAGAAAGTTTAAGAAAATATTGTTTATTCCCTAATGTGTTGTTTACTTGGAAAAAGGGATATGCTGAACACACCAAATTGCTAGGAGTGGAAATAGACAATAAACTAAAATTTGACATTCACATATCCATGACTATAAAAAAAGTCCACAAAAAACTAGGAGCGTGATACAAAAATAAGCAATTTCTCACCAAAGCAGCAAAGATTTCAATAGCAAATTCCCATCTTATCTCCACCCTACTTTATGCCTCTCCAATATATACCAACCTAAGGCAATGTGATCTAAACAAGCTAGAGACCTGCTACAACAAATTCGCCAAATTCGCCACAGGGGCATCCTACTGTAGTCACCACTGTCTCTCACTTGCTGAACTGGGCTGGCTTGAACTCCCTCACCTCCTTCAGTGGTATCAACTCTCACTCGCCCACAAACTAGTAAACCATCAACTAAATGTCCCATCCCTCCAGAATCTACTCCAACCCTATCGCACCACCAGACCACTAAGATCCAGCAGCAAAAATCACTTGCAGATCACTAAAGCCAATAACTCTGCTGGTAAAGCACTGTTCTCTTGCGCCATAGCCAAATTATGGAACTCACTCCCACCCACAATTACCTCCATACCATCATGCACCCACTTCAAAACTTTACTAAAAGCGCAACTAAAAACATGCTGGCTATGCCCTTGCAACTCCCACTCTAATATCATCCACCCCATTCAACCACTACCTTTCTTTCCACTCCACTAACTACCTTGATTATAGCAAGCTCAGATGCTCATAAGTCAGTACTTATTATACAGCACGAACTTCTTCTTCTTGTAACTTTGTTAATGGCTGGTATGCACTTCACAGATAAAGATTCTAGTTGTCTACTGATGTACTATGTTCTTCATCTGTAAATATGTTGTAAGTAATTGCTATGTAAATTGTTAATCACTATGTAATCCAATGTAAATACTGTCTGTTTATTTTAACTGTGGAGCTTTTCTCCCCGGGCCTCCGCTGAAAATGGACCTATGTCCAGTCGGACACTCCCGGTCAACAAATTTAAATAAATAAATAAATAAATAAATATAGCTTGGATTAATTATAATATTTTGGGAAAAAGAATAATTTTTACTAATTGAGGACTATCCTCAAAGTTTATTCCATTTAGAAATAATATTTTTAGCTAGCTATGTGATATTGTTATAGTTAACATTCCATACTTCATCTATGGACAATAGTAATTTGATACCTAAATATTCTAATGAGTCAACCTGTGAGCCAGTGATATGATTTATAAAAGTAAATGTTTTTTTTCTTTTTGTTTACTGTTATAAAATTTAGATCTAGACTGATTAAAACGAAGTCCCAAAATAGATTAAAAAGTTTCTATTGTAGACTGAAGTTCAAAAAGAGTTGTTTCTGAATTTAAGAGAGTATCATCAGCAAATAAAATGATTTTAGAGGTGTTATAGACATCTTTTGACTGAGAATGAAAAAGTCACTTATGGTACCTTGTACACTGAAATGTCGCCATTTTTTATTTCTAATATAGAGAAGTATTACACACTGCAACAATTATAATTATTAATGTAAAAGAAGTGCACATGCTTCTATACGAATGCAGTGGGGTATGCATATTGTGTCCTGACACGTGCTAGAGGTCTTTATTTCATACTGAGCAGTATGCAGATAATACAGGAGCAGCTTTCCTGGATGCAGAAGAAGCAAATTAAATTACCCAAAGTGCTAGTGATTTCTGATGGTAACAGTATCTTGTCATACATCACATTTGCAGGAAAATGAAGTGGGCAACAGTTTGTACGATTAGCTGAGGTCTCCCCGATTTGGGCAGGACAATGCTGTCACTCTGAGGGGTAGTCACATTGTTTCCTTCTTAGGACCTATTTATACATGTTTGCTTAAGTGCAGAAGCTGCAAACAGTCTGCTAGCAGATCTTGCCAGTGTCTTACAAACTCTTCATTTGCATATATTTTATTACCCACTGGCAGGCTGACCTCTCACAACACTTCTTTACAAGGTATTGCTTCATCTACTAGGACTTTACATTTACCTAACAAGCAAGATAAATTATGTGGTTATGTTTCTAGAAAATAAATAAATCATCTGACTCCTGCAGGAATTCAACAGTATAAGTGTACTTTCATATACCTTAGTGATCCCCTCATCATAATTTAAGTCTTATTTCTTTTTAATTCCAGTATTCTTTATGTCTCTTGCCTCTACCGACACATGAATGGTCATGGTCCACACAGCTCATCCTCCTGCTGTAGGTACCTTCCCTGCTAGGTAATGGATACTTCTCTTGTTAGCAATATATTTATCACATAATTACCTCTCCTGTAGTACAGACAAAGAAATACCTTCAATTTATGTATTTGGCTTTTCTAGTACTTCATCTTTTAATTTCTTGTCTTCTTTCTCTTACTTTTTGGTTGAATTGACCATATTCAGCTGACTGACATAATAAGGACAAAATGGTTCCTAATGACACTGGTTGAAAAAAAAGTTAGGTAATATGGAGACAAATGTTAGATATTTTCTTTACTGTAAGAAGGCTTAGGAAGATGGTAAAGGGGAACTGTGTTAAGCTAACTGGTACTGCACATATGCAAGGTAGAGATAAAAACATTATAAGCAAGGCAAGTAATAGAGTCATGGAGTTTTCAACACAAAAGACAAATATGAAAAGAATAGAAGAGAAGGGGAGGAGTATATCTGGGTATAGCAGTGGATGGTACTTATGCTGCAATAATCAGATAAATGTGGTGTTAGATGGAGAAGAACAGATGAGACATTTACTTTGGATGAAGCCTACTGCAGGTCACATGTTGAATGAAACAATACACCCAACCTTCCTTAATATGGCCTCACTTACTAGTGCCAAATCCCTTACCTATCCAGGTGTACGTTTCTTGACATCCTTCCGTACAAAGTTCGACTGCATATACATCTGTACTGTACTATAGGGACGTATATGCGATTGGACATTGGCAGAAGGAACCAATGCACAATGTATACTATATGATATATGCATAATGTCCTAGTCACCTAACATCCTATTTTTCAGAACCTATCCTGGAAATTAAGAGAGACAAATCTAATCTCTCCTTAACTACTAGCATCATACCTCAAAGGTTCAAACTTGTTCTTATTATTCCAATATCCAAATCAATCTGCAAATAAAGTTAACTTTTCTTGACTACCATACCAATTATATCCTTGAATTTCTGAATCTCTTATTTTCTTTACCAGTGGTTCAAAATATAACACTAATAACAAAGGGGAAAAACTACACCCCTGCCTGGTTCCTCTGCTCAAACAGAACTTATAAGAGTAACCCTCTACTTTAATTTTCGCCTCCAATCCCTCATATATCTTCCTAATCAAATGTAAGATTTTATCAGGGAATGCAGTTGCTTCCATTGCCCTACTCATAAAATCCCAGCTTACTCTGTTGAAGGCTTTCTCTGCATCAAGACCCCCCCCCCCCCTCAACAACAGTGGTATTTTTATTACATTCTGCTTCTCTCTGGATCACCATTGCTCTGTTAATGTTGTCCAATCAATCTTTTAGCCAATATTGATATAAACATTTTATAATCATGGTTTAGAATCAAAATGGGCCTATATGAAGCTGGATCTGATGGGTCTTTATCATCTTTAGGTATTACAGCCACCATCACTTTCTTACAGGATGTTGGTGCTTCTCCTCCTTTTAAAATACTGTTAAAAAACTTTCAGATCTTTATCACTTTTTTCCCTCCTAGCTTCCAAACTTCCACAGGAATACCATCTATTCCTGGGGACTTCCCTGTAGATTGGTTATAAACCATTTGTATCTCATCTCCTCCTATCCTATCAGTTAGTAATTCAGGTTCATCTACATCTAACATTGGCATATTTAATTCTAACATAAACATTTTCATTTGTACTTTTTCTTGACTTCCACATTTCTCTGTTTTACAAAGATTTTCATACATTTTATGAAATATTTCTAATACCTTTACTGGATCTCTTGTTATTATCCTTGTTACAGGTTTCCTAAGCTTGGCAACAACCCCTTCTATTTTCTGTTGCCTAAGCCGCTGTAATAAACGTTTTAGTGCTGTGGAGTTAACAAAAACAGTTGCTTAACAGCAATCTTCCTAAACACATGCATATTATCGAGGTAGTACTTTATTTTCTCTTTAGCATTCTGCAATTGAGCCTCTTCTTGTTCTGTGAGATTCCCCCAATTGTGCAATACTTCAATTTTTGTCAGTCATATTCCCTCTAAATAATTTTTGTTACTTCTTCACGATATTTCTTTTTCTTTTATTTCTACCCTATTTTTAAACTCCACTTCAATTTTATCCCACTCTATCTTCCCTAATAACTCCTGAATAATTTCCACTACCCATTCCTTACATTTCTCTCCTTTTAACAGATAGGTAGGGAGGTCTCATTTTCATTTAATTACCCTGCATTTTTATTTTGGTTATTATTAGCACATGATTGGAAATAGTTAAAGGATGTATCAAAACTTTCAACTAAATGTACATGTTCATGTGAAATATAATTTTTGTAGCCTAGCCCAGTTTGTGCACCTTGGGCAATAATAAGTAAATTCTCTTTGAACTCCTTCCATACCAAATATTTTCATAAATTTCTGCAAACATCTACCCTCTTTACTTATATTTCTCTTCTAGAACCTCCAGCTATATCCTCACTGTTGCAAATGAAATTCCAGTCCCGACCTACAAGACATATTCCCCGCTAAAATATGATTATTTCTCTCTGAATTTTCTTTAAGCTCCACTGTAGCAGTTTTAGGTGAAATATAAATAAATGCCAGTGTAACCCTCTTCCCTTGCAACTAGCCTCTTAGTACTACAAATCTACCATTATTACCTTTTTTCCCTATTCTATCACTATTGCAGCTCCTCTTGCAATTAATATAAGTACTCCCCTATTTCCTTTGTCCCAGATATTCCACTGAATGGCCATCCTGAAATTATTTCTTTATCAAATTCGATGCTCTGTTCTTTCCAAATGTGTCTCCTGTAGCATAGCTATTTTCACCACTTTTTTGTATACATCTGAGAGACCATTCACATATAAAGACAATATTGAAAGTGTTATTATGATAATAAGTTGTTATTCCTACCAGTTATGTATAACAGCTTTTTTTTAAAATGTCTAGTTTTGGGTTTTGTGTTACATGCATACACTGTTTGACAAGTTGATCTTTTATACAGTTGCTTCTTGTCATATACATTTGAACCTATGTTACATCTTACAAAACCTTTTTTTGTTTTAATGAAAACCCACAAACAGGAAAAAAACATACCTCCAGAACACTCATAGAACCTATTAACATGATACTAACATAAAAAACTATGTACATTTTCAAATAATGAAGTTTAACCCTTCCAGTAGGAACAACTGCATCAGACTGACAACCACAATCACAAGCTTGAACTGACCTATAATAAAGGTTATCCATGCTAGGATGCATGATATAGCCTTCGTTTCTACTTCCATTAAGTGATATCTGTTTTTGTGTTATCTTTATTCCTTTCCCAGATGTAGAAAACATAATCTCCTAGCCAGTGAAAGAAAGAAATATTCTCTTTTTATTGCCCCTTATCAAATGATATCCATAGAAACATGAGAACCAGATCTACAGTTGTCTTCTACTACAAGCACTGTGAACATTTATTTGATAAAGAAAATTTTTCATTATATCCAGTGTTCTTTTATTTATTTGCTTCCCCTTAAAACCTATTATAAGAACAAGCCAAGGGCCTTAATCCAGTCATTCCCCTATGCAAAAGTAAGAAAACACATATAATTTTTTCTTAAATCATGCACTTTTCTCCAGGAGTTCTTCTCTTTTTTTACACTGCACTGACTACATTTCTCATACTGAACAAAAAGAAAGAATGAAAAATAAGGGTAACTCTTCACTTTAGTATTCCCATTACACACAAAAAGAACTGAAAAATCTTTACTTCATAACATGCAGTATATATCATCTTCTTCTTTCAGCTTTTCCCAGTTAGGGGACGCCACAGCGGATCACCTGTCCGCTCATGATTGGCAGTGGAGTTTTACAGTGTCAAGTTGCCAGCCTGGCGCCCAACCTTCCACAGAAGGCACACACTCACACCTAGGGCCAATTTAGAATGTCCAATCCACCTACAGCATGTCTTTGGGATGTGGGAGGAAACCCACATGACCACAGGGAGGACATGCAGACTTTGCACAGAAGGCACCCCAGTCAAGGATCGAACTGGAGAACCTCTTGCTGTGAGGTGGCAACGCTAACCACTGCACCACCGTGGCCGATCTAACATGCAGTATATATCATATATTATAAAAATACTATTAAGAACAAAATTTTGTTTTACTTGCAGTTAACTCTTTCCTTTATCTCCTACCCTTCTAAATGTTCTTCAAAACATTACTGGCAAACACTCTACTGTCTCCAACTTTTAGTACTTTATCCTTTTGCCACAGTTTTGTCAGAATAAACTCTTTCTGCTTGTAGGATCGCATCTTTACTGTTAAAGAATGGGCTTCTTTCTCATGTCCAGGTTTGGTGCAGATACACAATGTGCCATTCAATTAAGAACTCCTGCTGAGAAATACCAGTCCAGTTGCTTATTTGTGCTTTCATAAAATTAATACAGTCTTTTCCTTCCAGTTTCTCTGGTACAGCAGAAAATCTCAGGTTTTCCTTACGTGCTATGTCCTGTAATTATACAATTCCAAGTTAAAATATGCCAGTACTGAGACCAAGAAGTATGTCTAACTGATATCAATTGAGATTTATTATGTGAAGTAAGTTGAGATGCATGACCTAGAGTTAATATAACTCCAGAATTTTAAATTTAACTTTACTTTATAATCAATATTTTATAAAATTTTCACATTAAATTATCAATTTTAGTGTTATTATATACAGTTTCAAATATCAAATAAAAAAGTTCAGATTCTTCTTTAAAATGTAAATTGGAGATGGATATACATAGTTAATTTGAATGAATTTTCAAATTATGTAATAACCAATCTTGAGAGCTTAAATTAAATTCTGTACTAAGTAGTTGAGCATCTTTAGGTTTTAAATCTTTAATGCAATGATGCAAGCAGATAAACCCCTTGTTCTCCAAAAGTTCCAATCTACGATTATTAGTTTTATTGAAGATTTTTTTGCAATACTGAACGGGATTAAAAGATTCAAACCATACTTTTAAATGAACATTAGAAAAATCATGACTTTAAATGTTTTTAGTATAAGATTTATGTATTCTGAATCTGTAGAATAAAACATTTTATATTGTATTAAATTACAAAGAAAATGCCCCCCAAATTATTTGAATTAGTTGGGACATATTTAAGTAAAATATTGTTGTTATTATCAAGAATATTTAAGTGTAAAGTTTTCCAATTTGCATTAGAGTTAGGGTCAATCTAATTTAATATCATTTTAGATATTGAAGCTTCTATGAAGTACATATATCTGGAAAGTTAATTCCCCCTAAATTCCAAGGTCTTATGTGGTGTGAGAGAGCTATTTTAGATTTGTGAGGCAACCAGAGAAAGTTTAAGAAAAGATTGTTTATTCCCTAATGTGTTGTTTACTTGGAAAAAGGGATAGAGCTTGGATTATTTATAATATTTTGGGAAAAAGAATACTTTTTATTAATTGAGGTCTATCCTCAAAGTTTATTCCATTTAGAAATAATATTTTTAGCTAGCTATATGATATTGTTATAGTTAACATTCCTTACTTTATCTATGGACGATAGTAATTTGATACCTAAGAGTCAACCTGTGAGCCAGTGATATGATTTATAAAAGTAAATGTTTTTTTCTTTCTGTTTATTGTTATAAAATTTAGATCTAGATTGATTAAAACAAAGTCCCAAAATAGATTGAAAAGTTTCTACTGTGGACTGAAGTTCAAAAAGAGTTGTTTCTGAATTTAAGAGAGTATCATCAGCAAATAAAATGATTTTAGAGGTGCTATAGACATCTTTTGACTGAGAATGAAAAAGTCACTTATGGTACCTTGTACACTGAAATGTCGCCATTTTTTATTTCTAATATAGAGAAGTATTACACACTGCAACAATTATAATTATTAATGTAAAAGAAGTGCACATGCTTCTATAAGAATGCAGTGGGGCATGCATATTGTGTCCTGACAAATGTGCTAGAGGTCTTTATTTCATACTGAACTGTATGCAGATAAAACAGGAGCAGCTTTCCTGGATGCAGATGAAGCAAATTAAATTACCCAAAGTGCTAGCGATTTCTGATGGTAACAGTATCTTGTCATACATCACATTTACAGGAAAATGAAGTGGGCAACAGTTTGCACGATTAGCTGAGGTCTCCCTGATTTGGGCAGGACAATGCTGTCACTCTGAGGGGTAGTCACACTGCTTCCTTCTTAGGACCTATTTATACATGTTTGCTTAAGTGCAGAAGCTGCAAACAGTCTGCTAGCAGATCTTGCCAGTGTTTTACAAACTCTTCATTTGCATATATTTTATTACCTACTGGCAGGCTGACTGCTCACAACACTTCTTTACAAGGTATTGCTTCATCTACTAGGACTTTACATTTACCTAACAAGCAAGATAAATTATGTGGTTATGTTTTCAGAAAATAAATAAATCATCTGACTCCTACTTTAAAAGAACTAATTGTCCTGCTTGAGATACCAAGGATTTAATTTTAATGTTTTAAAAATGCTTTTTCCACATGGCTTCTTCAGATCCATCTGAGAAATCAGTATAGTAGTGTAAATGCTTAGGTTTTATATCAGGTTTTATACCTTTTATATCAGACCTTTTTTGTAGATTTTTGAATCAATTCATCTTGTTTTCAATATAACAGACTGTGGTTTAGCTTTCTTAGTATCAAAACACTTTGATATAAATGGAAGCATTACATAAAGGCAAATACGGCATTTCTCAATGCAACACAATGGAGGAAAGGCTAACAGAGTGATGCAATGATTGATACAATAAAAGGTGGTAGGTAAGTTATCCATTGTCCCTGTAACACTTGCAGATAGTTTCCTCTATACAATGTTTATGTAATGCCTTCTTAAAGTCTCTCACTATTGTTAGTGATTAAATTTCAATGAGTGAGTGATTCCAGAAAGCTTAGTTTAGCAAAAGCGGAAATGGAAGCCAAACCAGAAGTAGACAAAATTCAGGCAGCAACTGAAAGTGCCAAAAAACAAAAGAAAGACTATAAGGAGAATGATCAGATGAGAAGGCAAGAAATGTAGAAAAGGCATAAATATAGTTGCAAGTAAAGAAAACTCCTGGAACAACTTCAGGATCGGATGCAGGAATAGTTAAGGAGAAGTGAATTTAAACCAAAAGAAGATAGGTTAATGTTAGTGGCCCATAGTAGTGGCCTACGTACACGCTGGTTTACAAAGTCCATTGAACATGTGGGAGAAACAGACATATGCAGGTTTTGTAAAACAGAACTGGAAACAGTTGCACGGCTTGTTGTAGGGTGTCATACACTAACGGCAGATGGCCTGTATACTGAAAGGCATAATAATGTGGCAAGACTGTTGCATTGGGAATTGTGCAAACAAAAATATTGAAGTAGCTGAGAAGCACTGGAAACATAAGCCACAAAGCATTATAGAGTACTATGAAGTTTGTATTACATGAGATCACCCATTGCCAACAGTTCAAAAAATACATACAAGAAAACTCAGGTACATTAGTCCATGAAAGAAGACAAAAGTACCATGGATCATTGAAATTGCTATAATCAGTGATTACAGTATCTTGTGTACAAACAGGCAGGCAGAAATGACGGCAATATGGAAGAAGGATATGCAGACAGTTCCAATAGTAGTAGGAGCAATGAGTCTCATAAAAAAATAATTTACCGTCATATTTAGATATGCTACCGATACATGTAACTCCATATGAATTGCAGAAGGAGTCAATTCTGAGCACATTGCAGGTGCTGGCTAACTTCAAAGACTGAAACAATACTAATTTCATGAAATTTCATCATACTTTGACTTAGGAATGGGGTCCATTCCTGTCATATTATTAGAAACCCAAAAGATTTGGATAAATTAAATTGAATAAAACTGACAAGCACTTTTGTACTTTAGATTCATTAGGACTTCAGACAAACATTTTACAAAACTCACAAATTCAAATAATTCTTTGTTAAACTTACATATGAAAAAACACACCAATAACATTCATTTTATAACTTGTCATAATTTATTTAAAACACCACTTTATGTGAAACTTCTGCTTCTTAATAATTTAATTTAACCTGATGGAGAATAAATAGGGTCTTGCTCTTTTTGGACTCTTTTCTTTCTCTCATAGTATTATTGTCACAAAAGATTTTTTTTCACAGATTCGGCCTAACATAAAGAATAAAAAACTTTTGTTATCTGGACATTTTAAGCTGTACCAGTACAAAGTGCTCTCTTTACAGCCATTTAAATTTACTGTAAAATGTCAGGCAGGTTTGTCCCACCACAAAACAGATTTAGTGAGCCTGAAACAAAGAATTTCATATGGGGGTGCAAATGTAACACAGTACAGTAATTAGCATTATATATGATGTGCCAATATGTTGTAAAGATGTAGTTATATATATATAACATTAACATAAATACAATTTTGCTGTAGAAAGTTTGAATACGATTGTTTCTTTAAATCAGACAGCTACATAATGGCTACAGACACTTCTAACAAGAATTGCTGTTAATGATAAATCATTCCATTAGAATGGTGTATAATGGGGGCTATGGTCCTGTTGGTCAGAGAAGTGGACTAGATAAAGGAAGAGTTTGTGCCTGGAACAGTGATTAGTGGGAGCATGCTACAGGGAAGAAGATGACATTTCAGAATGCCTTGAAGAAGCCTTGGCATCTTCCATTAAGGATCTAGAAAGCACCTTTGGACTACGTTAAAACTGATGTAAGAGACGGTGTGTTTTTATTTCTCTCTATGTGGTACCAACAAAAGGATCCTGTATATAGTTTATGCTACTTCAGCTGTATGTACAAGAAAAGTCTACACCAGTATTTTTTCTTTAATTCAATAAACCTTCATCATTTAAAGAACTGTCAGCCTCTGCTGCCTTAGTTTATAACAGACTACCTATAGAACTTTAGCTCTATGTTTTTGGTGCATGCCCCTAGCAACACTGCCAACTATATTCTGCAAATGAGGAATGACTGAATGGCTTTAGTAATGTAACGCTGAGGCTGCACCATTGTTAATGACTTTGACAAGATAATGTAGGTGATGTAAGACTTAAGACACCCTTGCTAGTTGCGTCTGCTAGAGAGTAGCAGCAATACATCCTGAATTCCTTTTCACAATGTCCCTGTTTGTGTGGTTAATTAATGATTCAAAAATCACTTGAAACTGTGGCACTGATGGTCAATAAAGACTGGAAGATACAGTTTTAGTGTAAAAAAGTAATTTAATTGTCCGCTTTCATCTCACCAAGATTTCATCAGAAAAACAAAAGAGTAAAACTCAAACAGCACATCTTAAATACATTCCTTATAAATATAATTAATCAATTAACCAATAAAAATTCACTTGGACTCAAGAATGTTCACCAAGTTAAAAAGACAAAATGCTTATAACTATATTCAACTTTAAAAAACATGTATACCAAAACATTGCAGCCTACTGTAACATACTAACAAGTACTAAATAAAAGGAAAGTGTGGATTACACTTTCCTAATAGTTAACTTTCTATGTTTCAAGAAGCATTTAATATTTATTGCATCATTTAATTCAGGCCTCCTGTATGCCCTCAGTTTTATTTGCCAAGAAGTTTCCCTCTGTTCTATCACATTTTTGAAATCTCCACCCCTGGGGTCTGTTTTCACCACCTCCAAGACTGAAATTAAAAACTTACTGAATGTATTACATATCACTGAATGCTTATATAAACCATTATTCTAATTCTTAGTTTTGATACTATACATGTGTTCTCTCATTCTTTCCATCAAGGTCTGTGTGGTCATACCTACGTAGAATGCTTCGCACCCACTGCACAAGGCAATGTATACTAAACCTTTTTCTTTACAAGTCAAATGACCAACCACTTTGATGGTGTATTTCATGAGGGGTAGACTTATAAATGGCCCCTTGAAATAAACCTGCAAAAATTGCAGAGTCCACACTTGAACATTCCCATCTGTTTTGAAATGGGTGGACCACTACGCCTGGAAGAACACCTTTCCAGGACATTCTTTAAACTGTTGTTATTCTGTAAACGAAGTTAGGCTTGTTACCTAAACTTTTTACTGACTCACTATTACCTTCTACTATCCTCCAGTTTCTTTGAATAATCCCTAGAATCTCCCCACTATCTGTAGTCATGTCAAGATTACACACTGTACCAAAATTAGACACTCTGCCCTCTTTAATGCTATTAGTAATAAATGGGCTTTTCAAAATAGGTGGATACAATTGATTTCTTTTGGACAAAATGTCTCTCTGTAAAGACTCTAAATACTCAACATCATAACCCCTGTCAAGAAACACAGAAGTAATTCTATGAAATTCACTGTTTAAATCAATGCAAGAGGTAGTCATACAGCAAGCCCGTATGTACTTCCCCTTGGGGATGTTCTTTTAATTAAAATAGGGATGATTACTTTTGAAGTGTAAATAGCCATTGGTAAAGGTGTCCTTTTTATAAATGTTACTCTCACATTGTTTGTCCAATTCATTCCATTCTAAAGCCACATCAAGAAAATCAACCTTGTTCCCAATGCCACTCTTCACAAACTGTAAATACCCAGATTCAGCATTCAAAATCTTCCAAAAACTGTTCACTATTATTACAATCTCTTTCCATGATGAAAATGAGACTATCCACAAATATGTCATAAAAATATATATTATAGGACAGTTTCAATGTAGACAGAATGTTAGCTTCCCACCGTGCCATCACTATGTTAGTGTAAGATGGTGCCGCAGGTGAGCCCATCGCAACACCCTGACCCTGTTCAAAGAAACGCCCATCAAAAGTCAAATAATTATGCTCTAAAATGATTTCTAGTAAACTACAAACTAAGTTTACTTGACAGGGTTCCAAATTGGAACTTGAAGAGAGAAATTACCTTGCTGCTCCCACTCCCTGTACATGAGGGATACAGGTAAACAGTGCCTCTATATCTGCTGTCATAATAAAAATGCTTTTCTTTGTCAAAAACAAAACCTGAAAGAAAATTCTTAAACTTGTCCAACAAGTCCCATGAGCCCTTTAAATACTACTGGATTAAAAAAAATTCAATCAACAAGGCTAAACCTTCAGTGACAGAGTGAGGAACAGACACTATTGGTCTAAAAGGAGGGTCGGTCATACACTCATGGATTTTAGGAATACCAAAAAGTGTGCCGACCCTCGGTTTTTCTACAAGACAAAAATTATACATTTTTATGTCTATAACTTCATTCATAAGTTGGGCGTACCTTCTTTGAAGGTTGGGCGTCAGGGCCGGCAACTCAGCACATAAAAAATCTACTGCCAATCATTAGCGGACCGGAGTTCCGCTGTGGCGACCCCTAACCAGGAAAAGCTGAAAGACACAACAACAACTTCATTCATAAGTGCTTTGTATAAATAGGTGTTATTAAATTGAAAACTCTTGTGAATGTCCCGGACATTTACTTCAGAATAATCTTCTGTGATGTTTAATAATTTAAACATAGATGCTTTATATTGTTCAATGATCATTACAATATTATCCCCCTTATCACTTTTCATATACCTCAAGTCCCTCCTAGAGATAAGCTCAATAAGAGCTGTTCGTTCCAAACTGGTTAAATTGTCAAACTATTTATTGTTTATACCACCCCCATCCAAATAATGACCAATGTCTTGTAAGGATGCTTCTTCGAAAATTTTCAACATCTGACAAAGTGCAGGTGTGTAACTAGAAGGTTTATAAAAACCACTATAATCATCTTTAACATGTTTCAACACATAATTCAAATTTAATTTTCAAACATACTGTTTAAAATGAATGACAGTCCTGGAAAAGTCCGCCCTTCTAGTGGGCACAAAATTAAAGCCGTAACCTAACAATTTAACCTGGGAATTACTGAAAGTGGCTCCAGATAAATTTATAACCTTAAACTTATCTCCAAAATGTCTTACTGTTCGTCGTTGGAGGATTCTGAAGCTGTCAGCCTTCTCTGCTTCATGATCTGAGTCCTTAAAGCTCAATTTTCTCTTTTGGGTAAAAAAGGACCACCTTGGGAATGCGTTCCTGCTGTGTTCAAACTCACAGCAGCTGAATTAATGGCTGCTTCATTGCTAGCTGCAGAGCCTCCTGTTTCCACCTCTCTCTCATCGCCAGAAGGGATTGCGGCATGATTCTCTGCCCTTAAAAAAAACCTCGTGACCAATTTTGAGGAACATGATTGGTCAATAGAACCATTTACCCATCCCGGTCTATTTGTAGACCGTTTTCGGGATCAGCCTGTCTTTTTCTGGCTTACAAAATCATTAATTGCTGAAATGTTTTCTTTTTTGTTACTGGAATCAGGTACAAAGTTAGTATATACAATACCATTCTCATAGGCTTCCACATCCCTCAGTAATTAACTGTGCTTATGCTCTATGACTTCATTCTTATGAGTTTCAACTTCCTTTAGAAGCTGATCATATAAATGATCAGAATCAAAGTCCTTCAACATAGAACTAAGTTCTTCATCAAGTTTCATAATGTCCTGCTTAAGAGAAGACAGTTTCTTTTTGTTATTGTCTATCAATAATTTTAAAAACTGGATACCAGCATTGCTGAAAAACTTTGTTAGTTCATCAAAGAAAAGAATCAGTGGTCTTGATGCCATTCGGGCATTTAAAAAAACGTAAGCCCTTAGGTACTATTTTTAATTCAATGCATCTCTGGAAATAATGAATTTCCAGGTCCACTGACTGATACTTTTTTTAAATAACCTACACAAGTCACTTCTGTAATTAAACTCATCAGTTCTGGCATTAACCACTTTGTAGTCTGCCTTCAAAATAGGGTCATACCTGCTGTCCAGAACTGACCAGACATCACTGTACTGCATAGGCCTAAGGTTAGCTCCAGAGCCCAAGTTGCTAAAATTGCCCAAATACTGCAAATGAGGACTGACTGAACGGCTTTAGTAATGTAACACTGAGGCTACACCATTGTTAATGACTTTTACAAGCTAATGTAGGTCATGTAAGACTTAAGCTAGTTGCATCTGCTAGAAAGTAGCAGCAGTACATCCTGAATTCCTTTTCACAATGTCCCTGTTTGTGTGGTTAATTAATGATTCAGCCAGAAATAAATACATAGCTATCAAAAAGCAATTGACTATCATTTAGATGTTAGTTCCATACTAGTGGTTTATGAAGACAATATATTAACGAACAGAAAAATATACATTTTTTCTTTTTCCATAGTAAAGTTATTGCGCACATTTGGAGATTGTTTTACTCACACATACTACATTATGCATTAGTACATTAGAAGCAAAAACTTCCTATGCTTAACATTATTTAATCTTAAATATCAAGTAGGGCTCTTACCTTGAGACCATCACTGGGGAGCCTGAAGCCAAATCTTGATGGCAAATCCTCATAATACTGTGATCTGTTGTCAAAAGTGTACTAGATAATAGAAAATGAAACACTTTATATAAACATCTACTGCTCAAAGAGTTATATTTCTAACAACAGAAAATACTCATCAGCATTTTAAATAGCAGTTTTTGAGCAACAGAATATGCACATATTTTCTTATTTCAGTTCACTGTTCTTCATTTGTGAATGAAAATACAACGGCCAATTTGAATAAATACTTCTCAAGGATAATCTGTATTCAAGGGCACAGGTACATGTCTGACTTTGAACTAAGTCAAGGGCTAACTGAAGCTTTCATTATTCCATTCTTACAGTAAAGACCTGTTATATGTTTGTCTGTACCTGTCAAAGGCCATAACACATCACAGGATACCTACACTAGAAATTTTCCAGAAAATGGTACTCTTTTATGACCAGAGATGGCATAATTGTACAACATGTACAGTCTAGCAAATGTTCTCATTCTGTATACTGCACTAAAGGAGCAGCTGAGGCAGGTATAAATACCTGGAACTTCCAGAAAATGGTACCCTTCAGTAGTCACAGATGGCACACACATACACTACACACAGTTTTGTGAATGGTTTCATTCTATAGTGCACTAGAGACAGATGAGGTAAGCAGAACTGTTGACTTAAGAGAGTCATACGTCAATCAGACACACAGGTTCTGACTTATAACCTTAATCAACAAAACAGTATAAATGTGCAGGTGTCATTAGTCCTTTGAATAGTTAGGCAGGCAGTGCCTCAGTGTGGTACACAATGTGCCTCCCATTATTTACAATGTGAGTAATGGTCACTCCCCAGTACAAAATAAACACTCTACATACTGTGATGCACCTGTAAAGTGACAATGGGGAAAGTGAATGCTTACTTAAAATGTACATTCCTAACCACTCTTGCCATGGCCATATACCATCTTAAATGGGCAATGGTACTGTCCACAATTCCTGGCAAATACAGTGGTCTGACAATGGGACACAGCTCTAGACTGTGGGCCACTTCTCAGCAGCAAGCTGTTGGAAAAGGGCAGCTATTCTGCAAATTGCATTAAGAATAATCAGATTTTGACATTCCCTATAGTGTTATTAAAATATTGTCAATTACAGTGAAAAAACTCGCATACAATTGCTGTGCAATCCTTTGAAAACTAGGGTCCTAAAATCCTCATACACCAAAAACATCTGACATTCAATCCACATGCACATAACCAGCCACTAAATACACAAATAAACAGATATCACCGTCATCATCTTCTTCTTTCGGCTGGTCCCATTAGGGGTCCCCACAGAGGATCATCCGTTTCCATTTGTCCTCTGCATCTTGCTCTGTCACACCAACCACCTGCATGTCCTCTCTCACCACATCCATAAACCTTATCCTAGGCCTTCCTCTTTTCCTATTACCTTGTAGCTTCATCCTTAGCATCTGTTTCCCAATATACTCAGCATCCCTCCTCAGCACATGTCCAAACCAGCGTAATCTTGCCTCTTTGGCTTTGTCTCCAAACCTTCCAACCTGGGCTGACGCTCTAATATACTT